>NC_062533.1:4311637-4374137 GCF_022655615.1 Tachysurus fulvidraco
GTTAGGACTCTTATTTTGGAAATAAATGGGAGGTTCTTCCTAGGAGTTATTCAGTTTTAAACCAGATTATTAGTTCTCCGGGAAGGATGGACTTTAGGGCTGAATCAATTACAGAGTGCGGGCGAATGAGAGAGAGAGAGAGAGAGAGAGAGAGAGAGAGAGAGAGAGAGAGAGAGAGAGACTGCAAACACTCCACACACACACACACACCCACACTTCCATACGCACTGAGGATTAGAAGCGCTACAAAAGTGAAGGAGGACACTTAACAGTGTTCAGTGGAGAGTTGTACAGGAGTACAGGGCATTCAGTTATTGTTGTTTTTTTTTTCTTTCATCGAGGGAACACAAAAGGATTTTTAAAAGGTATTGTCTGAGTTAATTGGGTTGGATTACACCAATTGGCTCGTTTTTTTCCTCTCAATCAATAGTTTATTGTGCCCTTTTCAAAAGCATAAATTAGCTGATTCAAATCCTATACTTTCTTAAATCTATCCTAATTTAGAAACAAGATAGAAACACTAAATTAAATTCGATTTAGAAAACAATTTTTTAATGAATTTCCTGGATTTAATCTAATAATTTCATGGTTTTGCTGAGAAATAAATTGCAGGGATTATTTCTATGTCCATCGATTTTTTTTTCGCCTTTGAGCGGACTACAGGATTTTCCCCTCTTCTGAGTTTGATGTTCACTCCAACTTCTGCACGCAGCCCAAGGCGGATTTACAGCATTTCGCATATGGTCTCCAGTGCGAGCTCAGGGAGAGAAAAGCGGCTCGGCTCTAGCGCGCAGCTGGGGGTGCCATCCTGCATCTAATGGCAAACACATTTCACACTCTGTACCAGCTTGATTCCCATTTACATGGAATGCGCCCGACTCAAACGGAATATTTTGCATCTGGAGTAGTTTGCGAAGAAGTTCTTTCAGAATGTAGGCTCTGGATAAATATTTGCACAGATTAAATGTATTCTTGGACACTTAATTTACAGCATTTATTTATAGAGCTGTGGATGACTTTGTTCTCTTTTTTTCTGCTGATCTGAAGCGTTACAGTGCATGTATGGAGAGGAGAGGAGTACACAGCACTTTGGAGAGGAGTACACGGCCACGTATACCACCGTTAGTTCCATCCCTGTGATTAAAACGATTTCTGCGCCCTGCAGGCTTCGCAATCTTTGGATAAAGTTTCTTCTGTGTTCCCACAGAGTATGTGGGGTTAATTTAAACAGGAGGGAGATAACGACACAGGACAGCAAAATGTAACATTCCTCTCTCAGCTGTTGCCCCAGAGTGAGTGTTAGGCGCGTAGATTCGCGGCTTTTGGGCAAAACAGATGCGCAATTGCGCGCGGGAGGAATGCAGTTGGTGGGCTGAAGGAGAGTGGGTGAAGGTGGGGGAGTGCGAGTGAGGGTCTATCCAGAGATCTGAGTCTTTCCGCCTATTTCCTCAGGGTGTAAATCCCCTCTCCAGTCCCGTCCTGTTGGTGTAGAGCGGATCATTGTGCGCTGGATTGTTAAACGGAACATGGAGCGATTCGGATTCCCAAACCTGTGTTTTAAACACCCCAAAAAAACAGAGCTCGTTTGATTGCAGCTGGATATTCCAAGGACCATTAATCCCATCCGAGTACTGCTCAAGTAAACGACAATAAGGGCAGTAAAGAAATACAGGCAACCCCCTCCTGCGCTTCCTTTACTGGTTTAATTCTGTCAGTACTTTAAAGTGGGCTTCTCTGAAGAATGCCATCACAATTTGAAACTAATCGGATCTGCCTATAGTGATGGACGTAGTAAGAAAATGCACACGATGATCTATATACAAAACGGACCATCACTTTTATTTTTTTAGGCTGCGTTTAAACCCGGGTTTGGATTTGGACATAATTAAATTAGGCAAAACCGCCTTTTTGGAGATGAAATGCACAATGTCTAAGTAATACAAAGTTGGTTACGCAAGGCTATTATTAAGATTGAAATCTTAGCTATCTCACAGACAGCAGTTTTCTGTCCCTGGAGCGTTGATGGGATCCAGCGGGGTCCAGAACAGACAAACAGATAAAACAGAGACGCGCGGAATGTCCGATTGTAACCACTCTGGTTTAAGTGAGCTGTTTTCCTGATAAGAAGAAGAAGAAGAAGAAAACTAGACTTTCGCGACAAAGGACAGACTGCTGTCTCACAAATTTCTTGGAATTTTTTAAAAGTTACAATAAATTGTTTATTTAAAAATCCTAACCACTAATTCGCATATCTAATAACGTTTAACACATTGTATATATATATATATATATATATATATATATATATATATATATATATATATATATATAAACAAAGGCATTTAAATGCGTGAAGAGACAAAAACACAGATTGGTACACTTGGAGAATTCAAGTCATTCTATTGTCCGTAGAAACGTCTGCGGTCAATTTGCCTCTCTGCGAAATCTTGTACTGTGTCGCCCCCTAGCGAGTGCAGAGAGATGATCAGCTCAGGGATGTATTCGGTGTCGTCCTGTGATTCGGCAGCGACCGGAGACATTACATTGACATTTGTTTGAAGAAGACTATTGCTGACGAAGATTTAACGCATTCTTAAACAAGACCCGAATCTAGGGCTTCATTTCCAGCTGTTATTAACATTAGATCAGTGTGAAGTATGAACCTCCTGATTAACCTTTAGTACTCCTAATAATATTTTGTGCATAACTCTATATATATATATATATATATATATATATATATATATATATATATATATATATATATATATATATATATATAAGGAATTCTGTGTAACTCAGCTGTGTAATGCAAAAAAGACCAAATTGTGATGATCACAATTGCGAAAGGTGACTAATTTACAAAGAAGTAGAGAGTAATATCTCTCTCTATCTCTCTCTCTCTCTCTCTCTCTCTCTCTCTCTCTCTCTCTCTCTCTCTCTCTCTCACTCTCTCTCTATCTCTCTCTCTCTCTCTCTCTCTCTCTCTCTCTCTCTCTCTCTCTCTCTCTCTCTCATTTCAGCTGAACACAACCTAAGCAACAATGTGGGTACTGAAGACACATCTCCTTTTGGGTGTTGTTGTTCTCTTTGGAATATTACAAAGTAAGTTTTTTGTTTGTTTGCATGTTTTGTTTTGTTTTTTTAAATTCCAGTGACCATATCTACTGTTTAGCTGACATAAAGCAATACTTAACCCCTGTGCATGTTCTCCAGATGGGACATGTGACCTTTCACCTCCGACCATCGTTCCAGATAAAACGGTGTTCTTGTTAGAGCTGAACTCCGTGTTTAACGTCACCTGTACCGGTAACGAGAGCGTCGTGTGGGATGAGCCGTTACCAGTCAACACGCACGTGCTGCCCGGGTTTTACACGTCCACGCTGCTGATTGACGGTGCTGCGAGTTACCATACGGGGGAGTACGTGTGCATTTACAAGACCCTAGACGAATCCCAATCATACACAGACATGATGACCAGCATCTACATTTTTGTCCCAGGCAAGTAGTAACAATGGTGGAAATAGCGAAGTGGCCTAAATGAGAGTTAAAAGAAGTCAATTCCTTAAATAACAATAATAGCTTTTATGTAAAAGTCATGTACAAAATAAAAGCTGTTATGGAATTGACACTAATAATCTAACCTGATAGATGTTTGTTTCTACTTAATTTTCTGTTGTTATGTGCTATCCATGTTCTGTTCATTGGCTAGAAAAGTGTAATAACTCTTTACAGTAGAATCAAAAAAAATCTTTTCCCAGCAAAAAGTCTGATTATTAAGTCATATAAAACATTGAACTTAAAGCATACATTGTGTAAGATATCTAACCGTACACACATGTTTTACTTCAGACCCTGATTATCCATTCGTTCCTGACTATTCGGCAGAGGCCTCCCAGGATTGTATTCCTTGCCGTGTTACAGATCCCCAATCTGTGGTGATTCTGCGGAGTTTACCAAGTGGAGATGTGTTTTATACTCACTATGAGCAGATGTTTGGATTTATAGGCAGCTTTCCTCCTGGCCAATATGTGTGTGAGACCAGTGTGAATGGCGAGGTAGTCCGAAGCATGGTGTACAACGTGACGGAAATACCATGTAAGCCCTAACCCACTTTCATTTAATCCATGAATCCATATCATTTATCCATGAAGAGTGAGATTTTATTTTATTTGTCATCTGCTGACTGCACGTTTGTGTGTTCAGCATTATTCGATTACTTCTCAAATGAGATGAAGCTGGATTTCAGTGTGAATCTGACAGCCAGTCCAGAGGACATAAAAGAAGGAGAAGCCCTTAACCTGACCTGCACGGTTTCACCTGGTGCTCTCTATGTCCAGCAATGGGTGCATCCCAGTAGACAGGTAAAGGAATTTTATTTTCCAGTGCCAACCAAAGAGAGCAATATTCCCATTTGTGTTCCATAACGCATGACTATTTCTTCATTAATCTGTTAAAGAGAAGCTACATACAGCACGTCATCCCAAAAATCATTGAAGAGCAAAGCTTTAGTCTCTGTTTACTCTCTGAGATGTTTTGGAGCAGGGTTAGGGTTATTTCTGATGTGTGTGTGTGTGTGTGTGTGTGTGTGTGTGTGTGTGTGTGTGTGTGTGTGTGTGTGTGTGTGTGTGTGTGTGTGTGTGTGGCTGCATGTCAGTAAAAGATTAAAGGAGGTCTTTTAGTGCTGACCATTTGCTCAAATGTTTATGAGGGGGTTTCAGTGTGTGGGGTTTGGTGTATCTCCAAAACAAAACAAAAACCTTTCTCAGCAATTTCTCAAAGTTTTTCATCTATACAGGCAGACTGTAGAAAACCTTCTATATCGTGCTCATGGTAATTATGGTCAATTGTAATTCCCCGTGTTATGCTGGCCATATTCATGTACAGCTGTGCATTCTACGGGATTGCTTTCATAGGCTGTTTAGATGGTTTATTAGAGAAACTTCCTCTTGAAGTATCAGAGCTGAGATCTTTTTTCAGCCTCATGGACAGATTTATTTCTGCTAAGAGAGAGATGCTCTCCCAAACATGCTGGAGCCAGTGCCAGATGTGGAGATCGCGAGAAAAACTAAAGCAGACACCGACTGTTCAGTGTATTCATAATGAGTGAATAGTTTGTGTCTTTGTTTCACCCAACCCCAGGCTGTAGGTGCTATGCAGAAGAAGGAAACCTACCCTGATAAGGTTTCGTATATCCTCAGTATCCCACACGCCTCAACAAATGACACTGGCTTATACGAATGCTCCGTCACGGAGCCGTCCGTCGGACAGACCCGCTCCTCCCGAGTGTCCATCATCGTCAACGGTAATAATCTGCGTCTTTCTCGATTATCCTGCACCTCTGTATTTTCATTCAAAGCTGGCAGATGTGACTTGAACGGATGTGTACCGGAGCCCTGAAGGATCACGCCAGCAACGACAGAGTTTCCCTTCTCATATTGTTTTCATGGTTGCTCTCAAACATACAGTACAAGGACAAAAAATTACAGAAGAAACATACTAGCAGATTATCTATTCATAATCCAAGGCACAAATCATGTCATTTTCATGTCAGTTTCAAGATCCAGTATCAAGAAAAATTTGTCTAAAATTTCCAACCTGTATATAAATCAGTGATTGTCCAGATTGTAGACCAATTATCAAGATGAGGATGTATGAACCTATCTATCACTTTTCTACCACTGTGAATCTGTTGACAGGTTGCCATGTTTTTAGCAGCTGATTATTGAATGTCTTCATCCTAATGATTCAGTTGCTAATAAGGGCTAATAAGGACTGACTAGCGTATACGGACAGGAACCACTTAAAAACATCTGATGGAAACCAAGGCTTGATGATATCCTGGCGATGATATATGGCTTGGAGTATCAGGGTTCCTAGATGTTCTTTGCAGGTTTTTCATTCACTCTCTCTCTTTTTTTTTATTCTTCTCTCCGGGTTACAGAGGGATCTTTCATTACTCTGGATCATAGTGGGATCGGAGTAGAAGAAACCATCTCTCTTCTAGAGGAATCTGAATTCACCATTTACATCCATTCTGATGCTGTTCCCAAGGTCACATGGTCCAAAGATGGTCTTGGATTGAATAGCCATTTTGTAACCACCAAGACCACACTTCTAGCGGACAAAAGGTAAAGTCTGACCTTTCTGATCCTGCAGAGCATCCCATTTATTGCCATTTCTTTAGCAGGGCTTATATTATTTCTATGTGAAATCTATTTTTACGTTCTAGTCTGCATAAAGCTCGCGTCTGTTCCGTCTAGGTACGAGAGCGTCTTGGTTCTGCGACATCCTGTCGAAGAAGACGGTGGAAAATATAAGATCGTAGCATCGGCTGGCTCACAGACGAAAGAGTTCTCCTTCAAACTCTATGTTAATGGTAACATCCTAACTATTCCTTGTAGCGTATGCTATTGAAACATTACTGATGTATGTTCAAGTTATCTAGAAAAAATAGAGCTTATATTGTAAGTGTGTGTGTGTGTGTGTGTGTGTGTGTGTGTGTGTGTGTGTGTGTGTGTGTGTGTATCCATTTCAGCTGGTGAGCCCCAGATAATACAGTCCATGCTGGCTCCGGTAATCTGGCCCAGGAAAGAGACTATGGTGGTATTCCCTCAGTCAGTCTTTAGACTCACATGTCGGGGCCAAGCAGAAGTGGTCTGGGATGGTCCCGTCCCTCTTGACAAGCAGACGTTAGATGACAAGAGAGGCCTGTTCGTCTCCACGGTGACGGTGGACAATGCCATGGCAACACACACCGGAGAATACACTTGTTACTACAAGAATGAGAATCAGACAGACAAGAGCAGCATCTACATCTATGTTCCAGGTATTAATAGAGTGACCGAGAGAAAGAGCTTGAGAAAAGGAACAGACAGGACACAAGACACTGTGATTATATAAACCTGCACTGACGGTGTTATGTAAAGTTGTATTTAACTACATTTGTGTTTTCTTGCTACACATTTGACTGAATTTTGCTTTGCTGCTTTAGAATGTGACTGCATTTATCTGCACATCCTGCTTTGCAAAATTTGTTTAAGCCAACCTTTTTTGCACACCTACACTCTCTCTCTCTCTCTCTCTCGTGCTATCTCCCAGATCCAAACATGCCATTCGTGCTTTCCCTGCCTCCCTTCGGACACCACGTGCTGAAGAGCCCAGAGGAGATGGAGATTCCTTGCCGTGTGACTGATCCGAGCGCTCAAGTGACGCTGTTCCATGTGGAGGCTCAGCAGGCTGTGCCCGCCATCTATGACAGCAAGAAGGGCTTTCTGGGCAGCTTCACATCTGGGACATATGTGTGTCAGGCCCTTGTGAACGGACAAGAGCACGAGAGTGAGGAATACATTGTCCATGGCTGGATAGGTAAGAAAATACATGTGTGTTTTGAAAAGTAAAAAGTAAAGGCATCTTTGAATGAGTGAAAGAGTTGAAATATAAAAGTCATAACACTTTCATTTGTTCAGAAGCCTCAGGCGTGCACGTAGAGCTGAAGGCGGAGAAGAAGGCTCTGTTGGTTGGAGAAACCCTCGTAGTAAACTGCGTAGCCAAGGGCAGTGACTTACTGGAACAACAATGGAAATATCCTGGAAAAATGGTGAGAGACACAGTCGATATCACCCACATTTTGTCTTAGTAAAAGGTTCATATATGATTGTAAGCATATGGACATTGTTTCATAGTGATGTATATTCAAATATTGCTTGTTAGGTTGTATTACTGATGCATAATCTTCACATTAATCTTCAGTTAATCGATTATGGTTGTCTGTCTCCGTCCGTCTCTGTCAGGCGGATCGTGCTAAGATGTCTCTGAAGGAGAACAAGAAGGATCAGGAGATCTATTACACCTTGACTGTGCCTGATGCCAGAACTAAAGACAGTGGAAATTACGCCTGTTCCGTCACTGACGTTATGAGCAACGAAAGCCAAACCAAGGAACTCACCATTACAGTTTATGGTACAGATTATTTACTCTTTTGCACAGTTTTATGCAGGGTACATACGGTTGTATAGTATACATACAAAGGAAACACCTTTGCCTTAGGGGTGGGGGGTGGAGTTGTAGGTGGGGTTGTAACGGGTATTTTGTTGGCTCTGTTTCCATTCATTTTGTCTTATTGGAGCATTACTGCAAATCAACACGGTCACTTTTATTTGCATATATGTTTATCCTGGGGACACGGTGGCTTAGTGGTTAGCACCTTCGCCTCACACCTCCCGGGTTGGGGGTTCGATTCCCGCCTCCGCCTTGTGTGTGTGTGTGTGGTGTTTGCATGTTCTCCCCGTGCCTCGGGGGTTTCCTCCGGGTACTCCGGTTTCCTCCCCCGGTCCAAAGACAGGTTGATTGGCATCTCTGGAAAATTGTCCGTAGTGTGTGAGTGTGTGTGTGCCCTGTGATGGGTCGGCACTCCGTCCAGGGTGTATCCTGCCTCGATGCCCGATGACGCCTGAGATAGGCACAGGCTCCCCGTGACCCGAGGTAGTTTGGATACTCGTTCCAGCACAGGTCTGAAGACTTGACCCAACTAACATCTGATTTAGTACAACCCAACATCTGTCTCTTTGTCTTTACAGTGAACTGATACGATACCACAGCCATGTTTTTCTGTTGCATTTTAATCTGTGGACTGAACTTGCTATTCCTGTTTGGTGATGTACGCTTTACTCTTCTATCCCACATTCTCCAGAGACGGAGTTTGTGTCTCTAGTTCCGACATTTACTCCTGTGGAAACAGCCAAGCTGAACGACGTCCGTGAGTTCCTAGTGTATATCGAGGCTCTTCCTGCACCCAAAGTCACGTGGATGAAGGATGGTGTTGTACTAGGTGATGTTGCTGCAGAGTTCACCACCTCCCTTCAGAAGATCAGCGAGACAAGGTTAGACGTCTGGGACGCACGTGATTTGACGTAATGCGTACGTTTTTAGAGTGAGGCTCAGATAACTCATTTGCACATAGATTTAACTCTAAATGTGACCTACTGTAGTTGAGGGACATTCAGTTCACGTATTCACTTTCACACTCATTGTCGCCAGATCTGGAGGTGTTTTTTTTTTTTTTGTGAAGAGTGCTTATATATTAATAATCTCAACTTGCCAGATGTTCTTAAGCAGTGTGTGTGTGTGTGTGTGTGTGTGTGTGTGTGTTTGCGTAGGTACCTGAGTACTCTCGCTCTGATTAGAGCTAAGGCAGAGGACAGTGGCAACTACACGGTGCGAGCTGAGGTCGGCAACCAGAACGCCAGCCATAGGTTCAACCTTCAGGTCAAAGGTAAAATCCGGAAAAGTTTGAAGCCTTGTAATTTCTCCTGTGTCTCTACCTTCACTTGTTCTCAATTTGCAGGTGTTTCTGTCACAACTTTATTTTCATGCATTTGCATGTCTTTTTTCTATTGACTGTCCATGCACTCTTTCTTTGTCCAGTCTATTTCTGTTTTGCCTGCATTTTCATAGATGTTAGAATTTTACATTAACTTTCTCTTAAGTTTTTTTTTTTTTTTTTGAAGTTCCGAATGTCTTCGTGTCAGATGAGATGTACTGAGCGAGGTTGCTATGTATAACTCTGCTAATAGTCATGCTTTCCTGTGTGTGTGTGTGCACCGTAGTTCCTGCTGTGATCGTGGACCTGCTAGATCTGCATCACGGTTCAGAAACAGGCCAGGCTGTGGTGTGTGTTGCCGGAGGATCACCGGTCCCTGAGGTGGAGTGGTACATCTGTAAAAACATTAAGCAGTGAGTATGTCTAAGTCTTACTCCTCAGGCTGTAACCTGCTTGTTGTTTTACACACAAGCTCCTTCCATTTCCTTTTTTTTCCTTTACTTTATTCAGGTGTTTTTATTTTATATGTACACTTTTAGCATGGTAGCTTAGTGGTTAGCACGTTCGCCTCACACCTCCAGGGTTGGGGGTTCGATTCCCACCTCCGCCTTGTGTGTGTGGAGTTTGCATGTTCTCCCCGTGCCTCGGGGGTTTCCTCCGGGTACCCCGGTTTCCTCCCCCGGTCCAAAGACATGCATGGTGAATGAGAGTGTGTGTGTGCCCTGCGATGGGTTGGCACTCCGTCCAGGGTGTATCCTGCCCCGATGCCCGATGACCCGAGGTAGTTCGGATAAGCGGTAGAAAATGAGAGTGAGAGAGTGTACACTTTTAAAACTGTTCCATTCACCACTTTTCTTTATTTCTTAGGTGTTCCAATGACTCAAGTGAGTGGTCACCTCTTCAGACCAACACAACTAGCATAACCATCGATACACACATGGTCCAGGACAATCAGTTGGAAAGTCAGGTGATCTTTGGACATCTGGAGAACACGATAGCTGTACGCTGCCTGGCACAGAACGAGTTGGTCGCCGTGTCACGTGAGATCAAACTCGTGGCCAACGGTGAGATCCATCATCCTATGGCTAACAAAAGCTGATTAGATTTCTCTTCAGGACAATTAAACCGATTTTATGAGTTATCTAAATATGGTCCTATATCTAAATATAAAGCACCGAGGCAACTCTGTGTGTGGAAATAGGCTAGAACAGAATGCTCTATAGCATCATAAATTATTATTTGTCAAATTTCAAAACTGATCATGAATTTATTCATATTCTACAGTTACAACACTTTCCTCAATGTTCATTAATCATCTATTCACATTTGTCATTTGCCATCGTCATTATCATATTGCCAGCTACCCCAGTATAGCTTTTTTTTTTTTTTTACTGGTATAGCGGTCCAAAAGTTACTCTTTTCTGTTAAGCCTTACATCTGTTAGCATCGTTGTGTCAGGCTCCCCATGCTGTGAACGCCTGATGTTTTCCCCACGTGGCACTTGTAAAAGGGAAATCCATACGCCATAAGCCCCTTTGGTTTATCCATTCAGTGTCTGTGGACCATCTTTTCTAAATAGCTGAGTTACACTGTACACTAGCCAAATTCACCATTCACTCGGTACAGTGGAATTGTAATGAAAGTAATTTCCAAATTCTCAAAATAATTAAAGTATCAAATTTGGATTTGCTCTTATGCCAATGGTGGTGATGTGTTCAGGTCCACACTCAGAGCTCACTGTGGCAGCTGCTGTTCTGGTGCTGTTGGTCATTGTTATCATCTCACTCATTGTGCTGGTCATTATCTGGAAACAGGTACACACTTCATTTGTTCCCACAGTCATTTGTTTCATTTGTAGTCAAGTGACTGCTCAACACTCACTCACTCGTCCACTCACTCACTCACTCACTCACTCACTCACTCACTCGTCCACTCACTCACTCGTCCACTCACTCACTCGTCCACTCACTCACTCACTCACTCACTCACTCGTCCACTCACTCACTCACTCACTCACTCACTCACTCACTCGTCCACTCACTCACTCGTCCACTCACTCACTCGTCCACTCACTCACTCACTCACTCACTCACTCGTCCACTCACTCACTCACTCACTCACTCACTCACTCACTCACTCACTCGTCCACTCACTCACTCACTCACTCACTCACTCGTCCACTCAATCACTCACTCATCCACTCACTCACTCACTCGTCCACTCACTCACTCGTCCACTCACTCACTCGTCCACTCACTCACTCACTCAATCACTCGTCCACTCACTCACTCGTCCACTCACTCACTCACTCACTCACTCACTCACTCACTCACTCACTCACTCACTCGTCCACTCACTCACTCACTCACTCACTCGTCCACTCAATCACTCACTCACTCACTCACTCACTCACTCATCCACTCACTCACTCACTCGTCCACTCACTCACTCACTCGTCCACTCACTCACTCACTCACTCACTCACTCACTCACTCGTCCACTCACTCACTCGTCCACTCACTCACTAACTCATCCAATCACTCACTCACTCGTCCACTCACTCACTCACTCACTCACTCACTCACTCGTCCACTCACTCGTCCACTCACTCACTCATACACTCACTCATCCACTCACTCACTCACTCGTACACTCACTCGTCCACTCACTCACTCACTCACTCACTCACTCGTCCACTCACTCACTCACTCACTCACTCACTCACTCGTCCACTCACTCACTCGTCCCTTCACTCACTCACTCACTCATCCACTCACTCACTCACTCACTCGTCCACTCACTCACTCACTCACTCACTCACTCACTCACTCACTCACTCACTCACTCCCTCACTCACTCACTCGTCCACTCACTCACTCACTCACTCGTCCACTCACTCACTCACTCACTCACTCACTCACTCACTCACTCACTCACTCACTCGTCCACTCACTCACTAACTCATCCAATCACTCACTCACTCACTCACTCACTCGTCCACTCACTCACTCACTCACTCACTCACTCACTCACTCGTCCACTCACTCGTCCACTCACTCACTCACACACTCACTCATCCACTCACTCGTCCACTCACTCACTCACTCACTCACTCACTCATCCACTCACTCGTCCACTCACTCACTCACACACTCACTCATCCACTCACTCACTCACTCGTCCACTCACTCGTCCACTCACTCACTCACTCACTCACTCACTCACTCACTCACTCACTCGTCCACTCACTCACTCGTCCACTCACTCATCCACTCACTCACTCACACACTCACTCATCCACTCACTCACTCGTACACTCACTCGTCCACTCACTCGTCCACTCACTCACTCACACACTCACTCATCCACTCACTCACTCACTCGTACACTCACTCGTCCACTCACTCGTCCACTCACTCACTCACTCACTCACTCACTCACTCACTCACATGATGACTAACCAATAAAAAAACAATGCTCAGATCTCTATACCTTTTATCTATACCTTATATTGTGCATTTCAGAAGCCACGTTATGAGATCCGGTGGCGTGTCATTGAGTCAGTCAGTCCAGATGGGCACGAGTACATCTATGTGGATCCCATGCAGCTGCCCTACGACACACGCTGGGAGTTCCCACGTGACGGCCTTGTCCTTGGTGAGTCACGACCACACATCCATGTTTCACCCTCCTCACTCTGGCTCATTGACTTGTGATTATGTAATCGATTGCATTGTGGTTCCGGAGTACAGGCTTGTTTTGGGCTGCTATGGGTGCAGCCTTGTGAGAGCAACATTGGCAAGATGTGTTTTGTGACTCAGCACAGCGGTCACGTGGTGGATTTACAGTGGCTGTGATCAAAGGTGGTTTTTCTTTAACATAAAGCCATAGTGGTGTAGCTGAATAGTCATAGATGTCTTGTTGCCCAGCCACGTGTTAAGCCTGTTGAGTCAGATTTTAGAGGCACCACACAGCACAGAAATTCAATACAATAATCATCTATGTGAACTTTAGCTCTGTGAATTCACCAACATAGAACGTGTGACTAGAACACCAGGGTCGGCTTGGCTATGGTCCTGAAAAATTATAGGAACTATTTATTATTAAATATAGTACGCTGTTTCTTAGTGATGTTAATTGTTAAAATGTTAACACTAGAACTGATGATTGCTCAAAGTCAGGATGAAGGATCAAGACCAAATCTGATATAAGTGTAGAACAATCATTGGGCTTCAGTAGACCAGGTGTAGTTTAATGACATTACTGATTTAGTAAGACTGGGGAATGTTGTACTGTAGTTAAAAAAAACTGGGATCACTTGAATCGGGACAAAAATCCTATTTGGTATATTCTTTATTTATTTATTTATTTATCCTATAAGGTCTAACCACGTTCTAGCGGCTGTCCACTAAAATAACGGCCTAAAATATAGCCCTTAATGGAAGACTGAGCAAATCCTGAGGATTACCAACCTCCAGCTAGTCAGGACAGTGAACATGATTTACATGGTGTTGCTTGGTGTTCAGGCGTGTGTTTTTTGGGGTGTGGTTGTGAACGAAATACTGTAGGGAGGGATTATATTTGTTTAAAGTTTGTGTTTCAAAACAGCCTCGGCTAACTTTCACCCAAAGCATTGACCATATCGGTGTGAAGGTGTGAAACTTTGCATATGATAATCACGCGTGTGTGTGATCGTCCGTCACAGGCCGTATTCTGGGCTCGGGGGCCTTTGGTAAGGTGGTGGAAGGCACCGCGTATGGACTCAGTCGTTCTCAGCCGGTGATGAAGGTCGCAGTGAAGATGCTCAAACGTAAGTTTAAAATGCTTCATCATCTATTATAAGCTTCATCATCTATTGGTACTTTATTTGATGTGTCCTAATTTATCTGGGAGGTCTTGTGCATAACTGACTATTTGGGTGGTTGATTTTTAACTTCAGCAACAGCTCGCTCCAGTGAGAAGCAAGCACTGATGTCAGAGCTGAAGATCATGACTCACCTGGGCCCACACCTCAATATTGTAAACCTGCTGGGGGCCTGCACCAAATCAGGTACACACAAGTGTTCATTTAAGGCCTGTGGGCTGACCAGTGGCACTTCTGAGTTAGAGTTCTTTTTTTTTTTAAAGCTGAGTTTATATTATTTCATTTCCAAATCTGTTTATAGATTGTGAGCCTGAAATAAGAGTCATTTAGAAACCCCCATCTCTCTCTCTCTGTCTCTCTCTGTCTCTCTCTCTCTCTCTCTCTCTCTCTCTCTCTCTCTCTCTCTCTCTCTCTCTCTCAGGTCCTATCTACATTATTACCGAGTACTGTTTTTATGGAGACCTGGTGAACTACCTGCATAAGAACAGAGACAGCTTCCTAAGTCGACAGGCTGAGAAAGGCAAAAAGGACCTGGACATCTTCGGCATCAATCCAGCTGATGAGAGCAGCAGAAGGTCAGAGCAGGCACGCATGCACACACACACACACACACACACACACACACACACACACACACACACACACACACACACACACACACACACACACACACACACACAAATGCACTTACACACATACTAGCTGCAGTCTGTGCAGCGGTTTGACATCAAGTCCCGATAGTCCCAATAATGTAATATCACTGTGTGTGTGTGTGTGTGTGTGTGTGTGTGTGTGTGTGTGTGTGTGTGTGTGTGTGTGTGTGTTTTCAGCTACGTGATCCTGTCATTTGAAGAAAAAGGAGACTACATGGATATGAAGCAAGCAGACACAATGCAGTATGTCCCCATGTTGGAGAGGAGCAACGCCTCCAAATACTTCGACTGTCAGAGAGACGACTACGATCACCCTCCGTCTTACAAACACATCAACGGTAAAACTCGCATTCGGCAAACCGAATGAAACTCAATCTCTCACTTCCAGGGACACATAACACGTAGCTTCTTGAATCAGGAAACATAACAGCAGCGAGATGTTTTTCTTTCACTTTTTTTCCTTATTTGTTTTGGAACCTTTATTCGTTTTCTGTTATTTCCGTATCTATGCGTATGTTTGTCCTGTTCAGTTTGGTTTGCCTGCATCTGGTTTGACTTGGCAACAACTTTTTAAACCCCCCCACACACTCACGCCCACACATCTACATACACACTGATGTTTTGGCAGTAATAGTGAAGGCGTCCACCCATCATTTTTGGGGATGTGATACGTTGCACTCTGTGCACCCTGCATTTACCAGAGATAATTGTAGTCCGTCGGGTTTGCTGCATGCTTCACCCAGCCATTAAATGGACTTATACGAGCATCTCTTTAAAAATGTACTCGTATCGCAGCTCATGTAAAACACATGCACACAAGTACACACATTCAAAAGGAAGAGTGGGGAAGCTAGTGTGTCTGACTGTATGTGTGTGTGTGTGTGTGTGTGTGTGTATATTTGTCCAACAGAAAGTGAGGTCGAAAAGCTTCTCTCCGATGACACAGAGCGCTTGACCACTATGGATCTTCTTAGCTTCACCTATCAAGTGGCCAGAGGGATGGATTTCCTGGCCTCCAAAAACGTGAGTCTGCAGCCTGAACTTGTGCTTTAATGCTCCTCAAATTAAAGCTATAAACTTTACAGAAGCTATAAGTTTCTCAGACTGACTTTCATTATATGTGACCTCGATAAAATAATTTATTAAATAGATTTCACATCTGGGGGGGGGGCACGGTGGCTTAGTGGTTAGCACGTTCGCCTCACACCTCCAGGGTTGGGGGTTCGATTCCCACCTCCGCCTTGTGTGTGTGGAGTTTGCATGTTCTCCCCGTGCCTCGGGGGTTTCCTCCGGGTACCCCGGTTTCCTCCCCCGGTCCAAAGACATGCATGGTAGGTTGATTGGCATCTCTAGAAAATTGTCCGTAGTGTGTGAGTGTGTGAGTGAATGAGAGTGTGTGTGTGTGCCCTGTGATGGGTTAGCACTCCGTCCAGGGTGTATCCTGCCTCGATGCCCGATGACGCCTGAGATAGGCACAGGCTCCCCGTGACCCGAGAAGTTCGGATAAGCGGTAGAAGATGAATGAGAGATGAGAGAGATTCCAGAGTTTGGAAAACTGTTTAAACTGTGGTGTCGAGGTGGCTCGAGAAAAGCCCAGACACTCAGAATAGAACATAACAGTGTGTTTCTGTACATTATGGCATGTTATTAAACCATACTATTACATGTTACTCAAATATGTTATTAAAAATGACCACACGTCAGGTTTGAATTTAGCTTATGGGCTTTTAAATGCTTCCTGAAAGGGTCCGAAGGTCATCCAGCAGTATATATCATGAGACGCTTACAGAAAGGAAGCTGTAGAACGATGACGGATAGAGAATGAAACACTATTTCAGGAATTTAGATTAACAGCAGTCAAAGATTTGATCGAAAGCTTACCGATTGATTGAAAGATCGTCCGACCGGACTGAACGTCTCTCTGTTGTGTACAGTGTGTTCACAGAGATCTGGCAGCTCGAAATGTCCTGCTGTCTCAGGGGAAGATTGTGAAGATCTGTGACTTTGGGCTGGCCAGGGATATAATGCACGACAACAACTATGTATCCAAAGGAAGCGTACGTGTCTCTTCTTCTTCTTCTTCTTCTTCTATTTGCTTTTCTGTTTTTTATGTTTCCTACATAAGAATACAATGTGGTGTTGAGACATCAAAGTATTTTATGGACTGCTGCTAATGTCTCTCTCTCTCTCTCTCTCTCTCTCTCTCTCTCTCTCTCTCTCTCTC
Source organism: Tachysurus fulvidraco (assembly GCF_022655615.1). Classification (NCBI taxonomy): domain Eukaryota; kingdom Metazoa; phylum Chordata; class Actinopteri; order Siluriformes; family Bagridae; genus Tachysurus; species Tachysurus fulvidraco. Next base: position 4,328,701 of record NC_062533.1, read on the forward strand.
TCTCTCTCTCTCTCTATACATACACAGACCTTCCTTCCCGTAAAATGGATGGCACCTGAGAGCATTTTTGACAACCTGTACACCACTCTGAGTGACGTCTGGTCTTTTGGCATTTTACTTTGGGAGATCTTTTCTCTGGGTACTCGATCATCTACCGTTTCATCGATATGTCTTTATACATAGTCTTTTAAAATATACCGGGTTGAATATTCTATACATTAATGTTGTTGATCTAATATACATTACAATATATACGTTTTTTTTGCAGGCGGGACCCCTTATCCTGGCATGGTTGTGGACTCCAGCTTCTATAACAAGATAAAGAGTGGCTACAGGATGGCTAAACCTGAGCACGCCTCCAGTGATGTGTAGGTTCATCACAACAGCGCATCGTTATTTCTGCGTATTGCAAGCTTTCCTATCTGATTGGTTAATGCTTTTGTCAATGTATGTAGTTATGAACTGATGGCGAAGTGCTGGAACAATGAGCCAGAGAAGAGACCATCGTTCCACAGTCTGAGTGACAGCGTGGCCACCCTGCTGCCATGCGGATACAAGAGGGTACGATCTGGTAGATCAGTTGGTTCTATACTATTTGTTATTTTAGACCTTAATCGTCGGCTTCTCGACCGTTTCCGCATCCATAAACTTCGGATGTTCGAATGCATCGGTAATCGTGTCACTATGTCCACGCTCGGCTTAAACTAGCCCCCCGTTTCCTGTGATATTAATACAGTTTGACAGCAACTACAGTAGGTGTGACACTCGAGTTAACGCTCCAACCGGCTTACGTGCAACAGGACCAAAATCCACCCAGAGCATGTGTCTGTTAGCCATAATGACCTTCTGATACATGCATCACACATGGCACTTCAAAACACACGTTTCCCAAAGTCACATGGCCACTGGCTAACTAGATTCTCTAATGGCACCTTGGGAAGGGGCGTGGTGGGAAATGCGGTTCTTTATTGGTTTTTCCAAATCCTTGCAGCACCACAGAGAGGGGGTGTAAATGGAACAGAATGTTTGAATGAGCCATGTTTATAGCAGTGTTTAAGGAAATATCATGAAGAATACAGAGACCGCTAAAAGCGATCGAATTTCCTTCCACATTTCCTTCAAGCACTTTGAAAGACAGGAGCACATTTTAGTGTTGTTATGGCATGATATGTTTGATCCATCAGCGCACGGTTTAGAGTTCTTAAGATTTAGAGAATGTCCTCATCAGCAAGCATGTGAATGTGTCAAAATTGGACATCTGTTTGTGTCTGTGCAGAGCTATGAGCGTATAAATAATGACTTCCTGAAGAGCGACCACCCGGCGGTGACCCGCGTGCAGTGTGTGCAAAGCGACGAGACCTACTTGGGTGTGGCCTATAAGAACCAGTGCAAGATGAGGGAGCGTGAAAGTGGCTTCGAAGACCAGAGACTCAGCTCCGACAGCGGCTACATCATCCCTCTGCCCGACCTGGACCCCCTTTCTGACGAAGAATACACCAAAAGAAACCGTCACAGGTGAGCGTCCGACATCCGGATGTGCGCTTAGGACTAAAATATCGAATATTTTAACGTTCTAATCAAATGGAACAAAATATGTTTACTTATCACATAAAAAATGTTGGTTACTGCTATTTGATTGGTGCAAAAAGAACGAGTTTCGAACGATCCGATATTCTCGACACAATTTAAAGACAGGATTATAAATTGTGCATGTGGTCAGATGTTTGGACAAATTGGCTGCTAAATTATATTAAATTATAACCTGATATTTAAATAATAATAATAATAATAATAATAATAATAATAATAATAATAATATTATTCTGGACTGGGGTGGGCACGGTGGCTTAGTGGTTAGCACGTTCTCCTCACACCTCCAGGGTCGGGGGTTCGATTCCCACCTCCGCCTTGTGTGTGTGGAGTTTGCATGTTCTCCCCGTGCCTTGGGGGTTTCCTCCGGGTACTCCGGTTTTCTCCAAAGACATGCATGGTAGGTTGATTGGCATCTTTGGAAAATTGTCCGTAGTGTGTGTGTGAGTGAATGAGTGTGTGTGTGTGCCCTGCGATGGGTTGGCACTCCGTCCAGGGTGTATCCTGCCTCGATGCCCGATGATGCCTGAGATAGGCACAGGCTCCCCGTGACCCGAGGTAGTTCGGATGAGCGGTAGAAAATGAATGAATGAATGAATATTCTGGACTAAATCTGATGTATTATTGCAAGCCATGAAGATAAACACTGACTTAGAGAAGGAGTAAAAATCAGGATAGAAAATAAGGACAGAATGTTGGGAGTATTGTCCTTAATCAGCACATCCTTTGCAGTTTGTGAACATCTTCGTTTTTAACCGAATAGTAAACATCCTGTTGAGGTTTTTATGTTTGCATCAGTTGCTTTTAATGTTCCACAGAACGAGTTAGTTCCTCTTATCACTTACAGTACATCATATCAGCTTTATCTCACCAACAAAGCAAACACCGCTTGTTGTGTTACTGACAAACTGGAAAGTCCTGATGTATAAAACTGTTTCGAAGCACTTACAGTACACTGGACTTCTTCCATCAGTTTAAAATAACCACCTCCTTACAAAGCTTCACTTCACTTAAGGACATCATCATGTGTTCATCAGTGTACTACTGATGCTATATAACCACATTGTTATTTATTCCAAAGAAAGAGTTGTTACTATGGAAACCATAATGGATTAAACCAAGCACAGTAATTCAAATCCGCCAAGTGAATCACAGCTAACACTGAAAATTATTCAACACCTTCTGACCAGTCCAGTCCTATTATTATTATTATTATTATTATTATTATTATTATTATTATTATTATTATTATTATTATTATTATTATTATTATGTTAATTAATTGTGAGGGGAGCACGGTGGCTTAGTGGTTAGCGCATTCGCCTCACACCTCCAGGGGTGGGGGTTCGATTCCCGCCACCGCCTTGTGTGTGTGTGGAGTTTGCATGTTCTCCCCGTGCCTCGGGGGTTTCCTGTTTCCTCCGGGTACTCCGGTTTCCTCCCCCGGTCCAAAGACATGCATGGTAGGTTGATTGGCATCTCTGGAAAATTGTCCATAGTGTGTGAGTGTGTGAGTGAATGTGAGTGTGTGTGTGCCCTGTGATGGGTTGGCACTCCGTCCAGGGTGTATCCTGCCTCGATGCCCGATGACGCCTGAGATAGGCACAGGCTCCCCGTGACCCGAGGTAGTTCGGATAAGCGGTAGAAAATGAGTGAGTGAGTGAGTGAGTGAGTAATTGTGAATTAGTACTATAACAAATGATGTGTTTTGTTCGTAGCTCTCAGACGTCTGAGGAGAGCGCTATAGACACGGGCTCGAGCAGCTCCACCCTGCCCAAGCGTGAAGGAGAGACTCTGGAGGACATCACACTGCTGGATGAGATGTGCCTGGACTCAGGGGATCTGGTCGAGGACAGCTTCCTGTAAGACTGAGACATTGAGATGAAAAAGAGGATGAGACAGACCCTGTTTAGCGATTCATCCAGCAGCAGGAGGAGGAGAGAAAGGCTACGACATTAGCATTAACACAAGAACTCTTCTGAATAGCCCTTTTCTCTCTCCCACCTGTTCTCTGAACTCGTGCTCCCTTGCGACATCCGCTGCCGCAGAATCCTCCAAAGAAAACAAAGACTCTTTCCTGACTGGAAATCCTGTGATGGTCATTTAGCATTAGAGACCGTGTCCTCTACTGGCTCAGAGGAAGGTGTGGTGAAAAAGGAATAAGGAAATAATCCAGAATACTTACATGTTGTATAGAACTTTATAATTGATGGGCATTCAGTACATTGAACTAATTAAGCAGGAATGTATCCTGAGCATACTATTGTATACTCCATAACCAGTTGATTTACATACGAGTCAGTTTTCCATGACCACTACGCCTGAAATCCTACACCTTTATTTCCTTTCACATTCCATGCAACGCAAATCGCATTAAAAAGCACACAATGGCTAGCTCCTGTAGCTGATCGTACAGTATATTGGCCGCAACGCAATAAGTGCAGCAGTTTGAATTTTATTCCTTTTTTTATACATAATTCTGAGCATCAATGTGTAATATTTTGTAAATAATGGGAAGGGAAGGGAAACCTTTTAACGGTCCTAAATGAAGGAAATAATAATAATAATAATGCAATAATGCGTAACGCATGCCTCACAGCGTTGCAATTTTTACACGTTGCAACAAAACCGTACCAAAGTGTGGACCAAAGATTTTAAACTGCACAATGTGTCAAATGGAAAAATGGCATTATAAGATTTCTACCAGTGTTATAGTACACAGGAACTGTGTTTTTACCCTGTGGAGTGATGATCGAATCACTTGAGTGAGATGAGAAACCTTGTGGTAGCTTGATCAGCCTCGAAAGGACAAACGCTGACAATAAGCTGGAATGTTTTGACGCTGTGGATAAAATGATGTAACCTAATCATCTATATACTGTTTTGAATCATCTAAACCACATAATGACTTTATATCAGCCGGTGTAGATGTTGTACCCTACAGCTTTTTTTTTTTTTTTTTTGAAGCTTATCAATATTTATAATTATATTATATATAATCTAATTATATATAATCTAATTTTTAAATAAATAAATATTATTATAAATAAATATTATAGTAATATTGGAGAGAGAGAGAGAGAGAGAGAGAGAGAGAGAGAGAGAGAGAGAGAGAGAGAGAGCACTGCAAAATAATAATAATAATAATAAAAAAATAAAAATAATAAATAAATAATAACTTCATAGAAAGGGAAAACTTCTTGAATATGGTCTAGTTGTTCCTATTATAAGATTACAATAACCCAACGATTATTAAACCTAGATGTTTTCTGTTCGTTTTTAAATGTTTTTAAATATTGTCTAACACGAATTAGAAAAAAAATAAAAGGTGAAAATGGTAATAAACAAACAAACAAACACAAACAAATAAACAAACATATAGAAAGGTTTAGTAATATTCTATTTGTTTTTATTGTATTCTTATAACAGGATTTTTAGATGCAGGATATTTTCACTTGATGTCTGAGTCGTTTCTTCATTTTTTATTTTTTTTATTTTATTATTTTTTTTTTTTGCAGGGTTTGTTGTATTCATATAATATTACTAATATGCAAAAGATGTTTATTTCCAGACAATATCAACACTCTGTTCTGTTCCTGAGCACCGATGCTATGGGCAATGCACACTAGGGGTAAAGGTCCAGCTTCAGTGCGTATATAACGTCTAAACCCCGACCGATTTCCATCTCACCTCCATCGTGTACAGTCGTCCTGAAGCATGGTAGAGAGTATCTGTGTAGTTAGTTTGATGTTATACATCACTGCATGGATTAAATGGCTTTTCAATGTATAGTTTATCGTCCAGCGATCCACTGCCTCCCTCTGAGTGTATATCCACTGTGATCTACTCGATGGGCACGAGAAAAAAAAAGAAAAACTGTTGCACTTTGTAAACCCTTCTTCTTTTGTTGCTTTTATCTGTTGTATGTTTGTTATAAAGAGTTTATATTTTTAGCAAATACAATTCATGCCATTTATGTGACTTTAAAATGCTACAATTTTGCTGAAACGTGGTATGAATTATACTCTATGGTACAGTATGTATAATAATAGGTAGTTACTCACAGTACAAGCTGTTATCCTCCTGTTCTATTATGCGTTATGTCTATGTCCATTCAGATGATTTATATTTCAATAAATGAGATTTAATAATGTGATTTATTTAGCATCTGGTAGTTTTTTTTTTCATTTGGTGAGGACATTTGTAAAGACATTTGACTTGTAGCCAAATGGAAATTAGTCCCTATTTGCTATTATAATAATCTCCACACTTTTGGGAGTGTGTCTGTGGGGATTAGTGATGATTCAGCTACAAGAGCATTAGTGAGATCAGACACTGATGGTGTAAGAGTGAGGAGGTCTGTGCAGGACACTCGAGGTCTTCTACTCCAACATTAACACATCATGTCTTCATGGAGCTCTGTGCTTTGTGCACAGGGACATCGTCATGCTGGAACAGTGTTTGTGCCTCAGTTCCAGTGAACTACCTCCTGGGAAATTTGTTACAGCACACAATGACATTCTATAGACATCGTGTGCTTCCATCTTTGTGTCAACAGTTTGGGAAAGAAATAATTATGAGTGTGATGGTTAGGCGTGTGCATACTTTTGGCCATATAGTGTAGCATCTCCATCCATCGCTATTCTCCCCATCCCCTCCACCCTTCTCTTGTTTGTATCAGGAGAGTTGTTGGACAAATGTAAAATTGTTTTCAGTGTACTCAGGCTTGATACCTCGGGGCATCTCGAATGTACGTGCAGTGTTTACATGTAAGCGTTGACATATTTTTTTAATATCAAAACAAGTAATATTTTGCAAACTGGAATAAAACCCAGACAAACATCTTGAGATGGATTTTATTTCTTTATTTATTTTATTTTATTGAGAGTATGGTAGCTTAGAGTATGGTTAGTATATTTGTCTCATGCATCCAGAGCTGAGGGTTTGATTCTTGTTTCTGCCCTGTGTGTGTGGAGTTCCTACGCAAGTCCAGCTACATCCTGATGCGTATGTCTTTAGGCCGTTTGGCATTACTAAATTATCCACTGTCTGTGTGTGTGTGTGTGTGTGTGTGTGTGTGTGTGTGTGTGTGTGTGTGTGTGTGTGTGTGTGTGTGTCCTATTATTATAATGGGTTATTATTATGGGTTAGTCCCAACCTGTGTCTCTTCAATAGTCTCCCCATGACCTTGTGTAGGATAAACAGTACAGATGACAGATAGATAAAGTAATTAAAAAATTAAAAAAATTAAGTAAACAGGCCGCTCTATTTCTTGCTCATTGTAATTCATTGCTATACACTGCGTTCGCCTCACACCTCCGGGGTCGGGGGTTCGATTCCCGCCTCCGCCTCGTGTGTGTGGAGTTTGCATGTTCTCCCCGTGCCTCGGGGGTTTCCTCCGGTTACTCCGGTTTCCTCCCCCGGTCCAAAGACATGCATGGTAGGTTGATTGGCATCTCTGGAAAATTGTCCGTAGTGTGTGATTGCGTGAGTGAATGAGAGTGTGTGTGTGTGTGTGTGTGTGTGTGTGTGTGTGTGTGTGTGTGTGTGTGTGTGTGTGTACAGGGTGTATCCTGCCTTGATGCCCGATGATGCCTGAGATAAGCACAGGCTCCGCGTGACCCGAGAAGTTCGGATAAGCGGAAGAAAATGAGAGAGAGAGAGAGAGAGAGAGAGAGAGAGAGAGAGAGAGAGAGAGAGAGAGAGAGAGAGAGAGAGAGAGAGCAATAATAACTAGAACGGTACATTTCCTAAAGAAAATGTGAATGTGTTTGCACGTGGCAAGTTCCCCTCATCGTGCTGTTTTGATATGTCACATGTCCATGTTGTGCTAAATTTATTTCGCTAATTGTGGGGGCGGGGCTACACGTGACGTCAGTTCCCGTGATCGTGCTGAGTGTTTTGATATATGACATGTCCATGAAGTTACGCGCCGAAAAAAGTGACAAGAAGAAGAAGAAGAAGAAGAAGAAGAAGAAGAAGAAGAAGAAGAAGAAGTATGCAAGAGAATAAGAATGTGCTTTGCAAGCACATTAATAATTGTGGGACACGTTAACCGAGTAGATTTAGGCTGTAAAACATGCACTCTACCACTAGAGGGCGATATTGCACCATCAGTTTGTCGCTGACTTCTCGTGAATGTCTTTTTCTTAATATGCCCTGAACTCTGTTTAGATAGTTTGATGCTTTAGATGTTCTGAAGCTGAATGTATTTATTTAACCCAAATTATTGATTACTTATAAATTACTTACAGGATAGGATTTAAGAGGTAAGGTAAGATAGAAGGTAAGATAAAATATCTCTTAGATACAAACAGTTAAAATAAGTAAACGTATTGTCTAGGTCCAAATGCCATATATAGCTGATGCAGCACAGGACCATGGTGCTATATAAAACAACACAGAGCTAAGGACTGAAAAGTAAGTTGTATTAGCCACATAATGTGTATAGTGTGCAACACAAGAGCGCCCACTATTGTTTAGTCCAGTAATTGACTATTATTATTATTATTATTATTATTATTATTATTATTATTATTATTATTATTATTATTATGAGTTTATAGTGGATTTATGACTAATAAAGTAGGATCATTAGATCATTCAGAGTTGTGTTTTCTTTATTTGGGCTAATATTTAACAAAAAATTTTTTATCGCCTTCTAGAGAACTGTAGAACTGGAAAAGGTGTTCATGCAAATGGTAAAAATGTGAAAGAGCTGTGTGTGTGTGTGTGTGTGGGTGTGTGTGTGTTGGGGGGTTAGGAGGGGTATGCAAAGCACTGAGCACTGTGGTGTCTGTCAACCACCCCATGAAAATGAGGATCAGTTAAAGTGTAACTCTGACAAGTAGCTGAGCTGAGTCCAAAACACACACACAGAGAAGATTCATGTAGAGACATGCACAAGTGTGCACAAGTGTCTGGGGTTGCAACTGTGTATTTTCATGGCCAGGCAAATCAATCATATATGTCGAAATTAGACATAAACTCTAGCTAGGAACTGAATCAAAATAAAACAATATACTGTGTGTCCATTTTATCATCCAGGAAGTTCATTTTTTCCCCCACTTTTTGCCCATGATTATAGACTGCATTTGATAAGAGCAGTTGCTAAATAACTAAATGCAAATAGAGTCAACAAATAGTACATGTAAAATGTGGAGTAGCTTCCCGTCAGTGTGTGAGTCTGTGTGTTAGTGTGTGTGATATGAAAGACCGTCTATATGCGCTACAGTTAATATTGAACTAGTCTCTGTTGACGGTATCTGTGATGCTTCATGGTGACAGGTCTATATTCAGGCGCTCTCCACACTGTCAGATCTGTTACTCAAATTGTCACTCAAAACACTCAGTGCCTGAGGTTCACATAACCCAATAAACATCAAAGTAGTTATAATGTCATGGAATTATTCAAAAGAGACACACAGAGAGAGAGAGAGAGAGAGAGAGAGAGAGAGAGAGAGAGAGAGAGAGAGAGAGAGAGAGAGAGAGAGAGAGAGAGAGAGACTGTCAACATTAGCTTTAATAGCTAATAAAAATGTATATAGTCATATTTACAAAGTATTTGCTAGTATATTATTACACTAAACCAAATACAAAATTATTAAACCTACTTTTATACGTTTGCCTACAAAGCAACATTATCTGTTAATACAATATGAGTTCCACATGAGGAAAAAACAGGCTAAATAATGCTTTATTTATTGATTGTACAATATGTATAACGATATGATTTATAATCATCTCGTTATAACAAATATTTTATACATTTGCCCAAGATATTTTCTCTTGCATGTGCATGTGTTGGAGAAAACCAAGCTTTAGAGGTACTTTAAAATAATTAAGTCATTTGTGCTCATCCATTTCATCTTATCAGCAGATTAATTAGGTTTTAACACACCCTTTTTTTCCACTATGAACGTCATTGTCCAAAACATTTCTGCCAATATAGATTACGTTCATTGCTATAGAAATGATCATTGCACTGACACTTCTGTCTCATCGCTAGATAAAGCCTGCTGATTAGCTGAAACCCAAGTAGCATTGTTGAGCATGTGTGGATCACATGACCGTGAGTACGGCATGTGGGCTGTATCACATGATCAGCCAAGCCACGTCTCAAACAGCATTCTTGCCCTCTAGGTCTATGAGGGTGGTCCAGAGGTGGCCACATTTCTCATTTTAGGCTATAAATCAGATCAAGCATGAGCTCTTGTGAACTTACTGCGTATGAAGCAAAATATTTACCCTCAACCAAAGTAAAGGCAAAGAGTCTAAAAGTGACTTTTGATATTCGTTGTCATTATTGTGAACGTACTGTTTCCAAAGCTTGCTTTTATACCCTTACTCCCTCTCTCACTTGTGTACCGTAGGGCTAGACATTGATGATGTCACCATCACCAAGTGTAAATGTTGAAGATTACTGCAGGGCTTAGGATGCGATTTGGGACATGGCCACAGACCTCAGACTCACCCTGAGACTTTTGGAACTAATGTGTTGACAGTAAGTAACTGGTGCACCTTTAATATAATTTAGATAACATCTATACACACACACACACACACACACACACACACACACACACCGCACTAATGAAAATGATGGTTAATTGAAATAGAAGTCTAAGGGTGGAAGTCTAAAAAACATTAAACTCTATTAATTGCCCAGTTGACACGATCAGGTTGCAGGCTCTTGATGAAAGACTTAAGGTCATTCTCGGTTGCCTACACATTAACAAGTTCAAGAAAGTATTAAATAAAAGATTGTTTCCAGTTAGCCTGTGAAATGAAAGCCTACAGTATACATAAAGCATGTGAGCTGATGTTGTGGGCCTTGTAGGTGATACATCAGTAGGATACAAAGGCTAAGATATTGATGTGTTAACAAAAAGTTGGCCTCTGATGTCTTTCAACAGTAAACCGTGCAGATCCCCTGAAATCCCTGGAGAGCGATGAAGTGAAACCCAACCATAGATTATTTTGTTTTATCGGTGCTAACAAGGAGATCAAATCCCATTTATGATGCATTTGGATTGCTGAAGCGTAATGGGCCCTAATCAGTTTAGTTACCTCTCAGCCTTGTTCGATATGAAATTCTCTCTTTCAGGTGTAACTCGACTCCTTGTTTAACATGAGTCTCTCTCTCTCTCTCTCTCTCTCTCTCTCTCTCTCTCTCTCTCTCTCTCTCTCTCTCTCTCTCTCTCTCTCTTTCTCTCTCTCCCCAGTATTGCTGTGAGAGTTTTGTCCATGGTAGGCCTCTGCACCCTGCCTGGCTCTAATTACACACGTAGACTGATGTTTCTGCAGAGTCTCGAGGCCAGATTAAAACTCCTGAGTTGTAAGTGATCCCTCCAATTGATTTATCACATGGACAAAAAACCCCGCCACCACTACATATCGGAAAACACTACGCGTCGTTGCGTCAGGACAAACCACTCTTTTCTCTGCATCCATTATAGTGCAGGCTCAACTGGAGACATTAAATCCTCTGGTACTCAATAACACTCAGACTTGCCTGAGTGCACCCACTGGGGTGTTTGTTTCAAGACCGGTGTTTAAAGACATCCTTAAACACAACATATATCCAGTGAACATGTACCGTACATCCGATATGATATGTTTTAGAATGAAGAACGCACTTAAACGTAGACACGGTCTCAGCTACATATACTGTACGTACTGTATGTAATGACATTTCACTCCTCAATAGCAGCCATAATAAAAAGAGTGTGCTATTGTCTTAGAAGGTACAGGAGACAAGTCGTTTATATACAGTCGGTCTTATGACTGAGATAAAAAGTTTGAACTCTGTCATGTGGAAATGTGCTTGGGGTAAAATACAGTACGCAAATGAAATGTTCCTACCTCTCTCTCTCTCTCTCTCTCTCTCTCTCTCTCTCTCTCTCTCTCTCTCTCTGTAGGAGGTACGAGTAGTACCTGAAATACTCATCTGTAGCTCATCTGGCACCGATAACCATAACATGGTCCATATCCAACATCATTATTGGCTGACTGGATCATTGCAGTGGATCAGGCATTCCTATTAAAGTGGCAGTCTGGTTCATATATTTCTATATACAGTATGTGCTTTTCTGGCAAAGATCAATTCTTCAGAACAAACGGCTTTATGGTTCAGATAAAAAGCTTGAAGGATGTAGTAATGTCTTTTACTGGCTGTGCAAATAAGCCGATTTTCCAACAACTAATTAATAAATCACACATTCTACTTTTCATTCGTTTTTAGTTACAATAAAGATAGACTAAATAAAGTTATAAAGCTTTTCCGAGAGAGAAAAGAGGAACGATACAGATAGGGATGAATTTTTATAGCTGCAGTAATGGAAGTATAAAGTAATGACTTAATAGCATAACTGACATTAATAATAAAAAGAAAAAGTATGATGAATCTTTACTGAGTCGTTTGCAAGGCCGATGAAGGACAGCTGATGTCTCGGTGATGTCATCATTGTCCTCTTTTTTTTTAGAAGCACCTTATTATTATTGTTGTTGTTCTCATATTAACAGTTGAGTCCTCATTTCCATCCTTTTGCTTTGCTTTACATTCACACATTAGTTACTTCCTGCTTGTCACATGACTCCTACTATACGATTCACCGACACCGTAGCATATATATAATATTGTATTATTTTCTGTGATCCGTTTTGAAAAAGTTTATCATCCGGAGCAATATTATGCGGAACGATGAATTTTTCTTCTTTTGCTGCTTGAAATATTTTTGTACTAGTTTTCTGTTGCACCTTCATCCAGACCACAGCTGTCTTCAGGAAACTTACCTGTAGCAACACAAATCTCTTGGCAGATGTTTTCTTTTGAACTCGACATAAAAAGAATGTGTTTGGATGGAGGACGAAAGGGAGCTGAAAGAGGGAAAGAACATACAAACGAATTGATTTACAGTTAACACAGTTATTTTACTGTTCAGCGCCACATATATTTATTTCAAACTATAGATTTTTTACTGTTGCCGGATTTCCAGGCGCAGAGCGAAATGTCAAAGCAGAGAACAAGCACGAAGAGCACAAGCACGGCTCCTTTCCAAACCACAAAGTGCCACAGAATAAAGAGCAGGGAAAAATGACATAAATCCTGATGTGAGGTGCGCGAGCCAGTGTGACCTCAATGAGTCTGAGTCTGGTTCCTCTCAAGGTTTCTTCCTCATGTCCTCTCAGGGAGCTTTTCCTTGCTCATTAGGGATAGGGAATAATTATCTACTATTTTAAATTTTATGTTAATCTTTTTTAAATTCATTTAAAACTTTAATTGTATATATTCCTTTATTTTTTCTTCCTATTAATTATTATTATTATTATTATTATTATTATTATTATTATTATTATTATTTTTGTTGTTGTTGTTGTTGTTACTATTATTATTATTATTATTATTATTATTATTATTATTATTATTTTTGTTGTTGTTGTTGTTGTTGTTGTTACTATTATTATTATTATTATTATTATTATTATTATTATTATTATTATTATTATTATTATTATTATTATTATTATTATGATTATTATTATTATATTTCTTTTTTCTCTCTCTCTTCTGTTTCCATACTCCTGTAAAGCTGCTTTGAGACTGCTTAAAGCTGCTTTTGTATTTTCTTCCTATTCTACAGTTTGTTCTGAATTCTAGCTGCCTCACGAGGTCTTCTCTCTCTCTCTCTCTCTCTCTCTCTCTCTCTCTCTCTCTCTCTCTCTCTCTCTCAAGATAGATCCAAGGAAGATACCAGAGAGAGAACCATCCTCATCTGAGTGACGCTGGAGAGTATGATTATATCTCATTTCCCTTCTGTAACTGTGCTTTATATGGTGAAAAAGTGCAATTGTGTAACCATGAAGCAATTTAGCATACATAAATAATGCACAAGGTTATTAATGACTACACAATATTATTGTTTATGAATGATGTCATGTGGCCTTAACATGTTTTTACCGGTCTGCTATCTTCAGATATTAAAATGGCAGAGAATATTCGACTACTCCGTAAATCAATTCTTTTAGCCGAGTGTTAAAATGTCTTCTAGCCCACTGATCTTAAAGATGTTTCTTCTAGGTGGTACTGCATTTTGTTGCACTCTGGTAAAATCGTAAAACTCTTCCACCACCACCAAACCACCACCACCACCACCACCACTACCACTAATGCCCTCCCCACAGGGGTGCTGTGTGTGTGTGTGGGTGTGTGTGAATATCATGTGAGCACAAATTCTAGCTATAGCCTGAAGATGCTTTGGCTGTTGCTCCTTGTGTACAAGCAGGATAATGATGAAGCTTTGTGTGTGTGTGTGTGTGTGTGTGTGTGTGTGTGTGTGTGTGTGTGTGTGTGTGTGTGTGTGTGTGTGTGTGTGTGTGTGTGTGTGTGTGTGTGTGTGAAAGAGAGAAAAGGAATATAATTCTATTAATCCATTATAAGGAATTTAGCGGCTTTGTGTTACATACTAGCACTTTGCGATGTGGTTCATCATTGTTCTGTTTTACACTTAATTATGTTGTAATTATAAAAGAAACAGGAACGAAGCTCATTCGCTCTTCAGTAACCACTTTATGTTGGTCAGGAAGGATGCAGATCATATCCCATTAACGTTAAGCACAAGGCAGGGGCATTCACCACACACACACACACACACACACACACACACACACACACACACACACACACACACACACACCACCCATTTAATTTAGTATACAAATCAATACAGAGATTTAGACAGTAGGGTCTTCCCACCACCACATGGAGAACATTGCATGGTAAGTAACCTGAGCTTAGGATCGAACCTTGGACCCTTAGGCTGCAAGGTTTCCAGCTGCACCACCATGCCACCCCAAACAAAGCCTGTTCTGTAGAACCTGCTCAATGTTTTAGCTGTTCTTATTCCACAAGTGGGGCATACAAAACCCAGGGGGCAAAGTAAACAAAAAAAAAACGCTCTAGGTTTTATCGGTGCAGATTTTTTTTCATCTCTTGTAGTTCAACAAATTCAATGTTTACCGGATTTCATACTGGGGTTACATTCTGGGATTAATCCATCACTCAGCTCCTATAATTCATCGGCCTACATAATCCGTAGTTCTACGTCACGTCATGATTTTAACACGAATCTGTGGAAACGTGGAGAACATAAATACATACAAACTAAAAACCTTGAGCTGTACCAAGTAAGAAAAACCTTTTAACCTACCATCCTACTGTAAAGAAACATGGGAGCTTTCTAACACAGTACTGGCTCCCAAAATCGGGACTCTCTGCCAAGTACAGATCAGATTTTTGCACTATGCAATTTCACAGCTAGACCTGTAAGGTTTCTGAGCCATCATTCGCTTGCACGCTTGCAGGTCTACCATGTAGCCAGGATAAAGATCAGAAGAGATGAATCATTATGTGTTTTGGCTACTAGGTGCTCTCTTTCATCCCTTCCAATTCTGCTGTACCTCATCCCCCACACAGAACCAATATTTTTTTTTTTTAAAGCTGCCAAAGAAGAAGCTCTGCTATGGCTTCAGTAGTGGTAGTGCTGCCTGCTATTAGTTCTCTATATCCTCCTAGTTTAAGCTTCAGATCGCCTTTGATTGCTGCCTTGCATCTATAATTGCACCTCAGTTCGGTTAAATACAGATAAAGCCGTGATCTCGTTTATAAATGTGGTAATTCTGTGCTATCTCTGCATAATAGCATCAGTATTCATTCCTTTGACCTTTTCCTAAATGCTTCTCTTGGTGCAGTGATACGAAGCCCAGAAAATATCTTTTCTGCTTCTTCTCTTTTACATTTTAGTTCTCTTTGCCCTGCTAGGTTAAGCTTTAGATAAAAGATACAGTATAATGGCATAACAACAGACCGAATTATCTGGTAAATCAAATGTTGCAGGAAAGCTACAGACAAATTGTGGACCATTGAACCAAAGCAGATCACCGAGATAGAGAGATTTCATGGAGGTTGTTGAAACATTTTAACACGTTAGAATAGCTTTTATTGCTTTAAAACAGAAGAATAAAATACGTACAGCCGTCTGTAACCTGTATTTATTATGACTTTCGACTTCATATCCATTTTTATTTCACCTCAAACCCAATTTGAAAACAGATTCGAAAAAGATTTGGGTCGAGTGTTGAAAATATGAAAATAAGCACCAAAACACAACCACACACTTGTTAGATTTGTTAGGGTCGGTAGTGCCGGCTGGTGTTTTATAGCCGTGCCAGACTGCATCACGTGAGGCTGTATTTAACACGAAAACAGAACAAACATGTTCTTAAATAGCTTTGCTTTCAAACTCAAATTTGATTATCTTTGGCAAATGTCGGAGCATTTACAAATCAAAATGACAGTTTTACGGCCGTCAGACGGTGTCACGCAGCCTGGAGTATGAGAACCGTTCAAGGCATCGATGTCCAAACAGTGTTTTTTAACATGCTGAAAAGGAAACACAATTAAAGGAAACCGCAATTGTGCTATCATACATTCTGAATCACATCCAGTCCCATGTGGTCTTGAGTTCAAATTTGCCTCTGGAATACTACACTCTTTTTTTTTTCATTAGTCTCTCATTACTGTAACCACAGAAGCCGTTGGAGTGTGTGAGAAATATGGGAGAAAATATTGCACATATGAATGGGTAACTCTGATTGCTGCCCTGCATCTAAATTGCACCTCCATTTAGTTAAATAAAAATAACTAAGTCATTTCCTTTATGTGAAATTACAGCAATTCTGTGGCATCCCACAGCAGCAGTATTTATGCCTTTAACCTTTGTGTAAATATTGAAAATCTCAGTGAATGTATTTTCTGCTCTATTTTATTCCAAGGAAAGAATAAAATACTTGACTAAATACTTGCATGAAACCATTCTTTGAATATCACAGATAGCTTGCAATGTTGTACCTCAATTTGAGGAAGACATTGTGAGAACAGAACAGAATCCGGGGCATAGAAGCCCCTGTACATTACAGCACAGTGGAATTCTTTTCTTCACATACCCCAACTAAGGAGGTTGGGGTCAGAGTGCAGGGGCAGCTATGATACAGCGCCCCTGGAGCAGGGAGGGTTGAGGATATAATGGGTTGGGCCCTTGCCCTTGAACCCCAATCCTCCAAGCAACAACCCCTAGCCTTATCCAGTTGAGCCACCACTGCCCGCAAAACCACCACTGCCCCCTTTTAATGAGATATCCTGATATAGTGTAGGAATTCTTCTTCTCTTTCATTTCTCTTGTCTATGTTTCTCTCCCCTCAATGCAGGCATTTTATTGACATTGTCTTTGTGTTTTAGCATCTCTGCCCTTTTGCCCTGTCCTTTAGGCAAGAGCCGATTAAAATGCCCATGTAGTTTTTGTCCTCTGAAAGTATTGCAAAGTGTAAATTCTTTTTTTTTTTTTTTTAATATATATCCACCGGAGACTTTTGTGCTTGAGATCAAAAGATAAATACGAGACAATCGATCGGAAAATTCGGCTTTTAGTCGCCGAAGTTTACATCGAGCCGTTTTAAGCAGATAAGATCATGATGGTTTGGCTGATCGTTTCCAAAAGTATAGAAACAGATAAAGGAAATTTTCTGTTTTCAACACTAACAATGTGTTTGTGATGAAATTCTATCTCTAAATAACTTTCCTAATAGCTTTTCAGTCCTTTTTGCCACCTTATTTATTTATTTCACATAAAAAAGACATCTACAACTTCCTATGGGCTGACATTTTTTTTTATTTTGGGCTAGTCTAAGGCTTTTTTTTTTTTTTGGCTAAGTTGAAGTTGCAGTAGGAATTTTCCTGAAGACTGCCCACGAATTTTTGTGGACAAAAGTTCCACATTACAGTAAAGCCTGCCAAGTGTCTACTCAAAAGTGGGGTCACGGATGTTACAATATCGGTGGGATTGAAATGACTGAGTGCAAAGCTGTACTTCCCGATGTCAAAATAGCGAAAATATATAATAAAAATCGGAAGAACTACAGTAGTTTTTCTGCATCGTAACTGGAAGGCCATCAGGAGTTACTACATGATCAGAGAATTTACTTCAGCTTCCTGTGGCCTAGTAGTCGTATGCAAAAGATTAGGAACCCCCTGACAATTTCCATGATTTTCATGTAGAAAGTCTGTTGTTAAGGCATCACAGCTTAGTTAACGACTATACCGATAAAGTTGTATCGTAGGGTGAAGATGGTCGCTCCAGAGGTGTTCGGTGGGGTGGAGGTCAAGAGTCTTTATGAAGTTAAGTAAAAAAAATGATGTCTTATTACATGTACATAATAAGTGACTATTATCGGTGGGTAGGTGAAATCCACCATGTCACAGCTGCACTAGAGAGTTAACAGGCTTTAACATTACCTTAACACTCTGTAGCCATTTCCTTGCAAATATTTAACAAAACTGGGGCACAATTTGATTATCGTGACCAAATTACGATAGAATTTCTTTGGACCAAAGTATCAAAATATATTTATATGTTGATATGTATATTTACAGCATTTGGCATACACACTTATCCAGAGCCACTTACATTTTATCTCAGTTTTATACAACGGAGCAATTGAGAGTTAAGGGCCTTGCTCAGGGGCCCAGCAGTGGCAGTTTGGTGGACGTAGGAATCGAACTCACAACCTTCAGATCGGTAGCCCAACACCTTCACCACTAGGCTAGCACAAAATAAAAAGCAATACTAAAGTAAATTGTGTGCACACTTTGCAATGCCATGAGCTTTTATTTAGTATAAGTGTATAAGTAAGTACATTTCAATGAGAAAAGAACCTCAGCCTTAGTGAATGGATTTGCTATATAGTCATGAAGACATTTTTCCTCTTATAAGACACATCTTCATTTTTACCTGAACATGTGGAATTCCCCACCGTGTAATCACAGGCATCACAAGACTTCCTTGATCAAGGTTCACCGATGTGAATCATAGTGAAACCTCCACAGTAAACATGCCAGGATGATGTAAGTTCTGTTCTGGTTTGATCTGAAAGATAGAGGGTCTCGACAGAAGCTGGGAAGGATAAAGCTGTACTTCCAATGTCAAAATAGCAAAAATAACTCGCCTTGCCTTTGTATTTCTGAGGCAATAACTAAAATAGTATATGTTATTCATTTACTATCTATCTATCTATCTATCTATCTATCTATCTATCTATCTATCTATCTATCTATCTATCTATCTATCTATCTATCTATCTATTTAGTTTAAGCTATCTATCTATCTATCTATCTATCTATCTATCTATCTATCTATCTATCTATCTATCTATCTATCTATCTATCTATCTATCTATCTATCTATTTAGTTTAAGCTATCTATCTATCTATCTATCTATCTATCTATCTATCTATCTATCTATCTATCTATCTATCTATCTATCTATCTATCTATCTATCTATCTAGTTTAAGCTATCTATCTATCTATCTATCTATCTATCTATCTATCTATCTATCTATCTATCTATCTATCTATCTATCTGTCTGTCTATCTATCTATCTATCTATCTATCTATCTATCTATCTATCTATCTATCTATCTATCTATCTATCTATCTATCTATCTATCTTTCTTTCTATCTATCTATCTATCTATCTATCTATCTATCTATCTATCTATCTATCTATCTATCTATCTATCTATCTATCTATCTATCTATTTAGTTTAAGCTATCTATCTATCTATCTATCTATCTATCTATCTATCTATCTATCTATCTATCTATCTATCTATCTATCTATCTATCTATCTGTCTGTCTGTTTGTTTGTCTATCTATCTATCTATCTATCTATCTATCTATCTATCTATCTATCTATCTATCTATCTATCTATCTATCTATCTATCTATCTATCTAGTTTAAGCTATCTATCTATCTATCTATCTATCTATCTATCTATCTATCTATCTATCTATCTATCTATCTATCTTTCTTTCTTTCTATCTATCTATCTATCTATCTATCTATCTATCTATCTATCTATCTATCTATCTATCTATCTATCTATCTAGTTTAAGCTATCTATCTATCTATCTATCTATCTATCTATCTATCTATCTATCTATCTATCTATCTATCTATCTATCTATCTATCTATCTATCTATCTAGTTTAAGCTATCTATCTATCTATCTATCTATCTATCTATCTATCTATCTATCTATCTATCTATCTATCTATCTATCTATCTATCTATCAGTACACAATGCTGGGTTGCTTTTATTAAATATTAAACCAGATCTTTCAGTAAATTAATATGAATAACCAAATGACCAAATAAAAATAGTCAAACTAAAAGCCCCACCTTGCTTAAAGCAGCAGTTGGATTATTTCCACATGTGCAGCTGTAAAATTAATACCAGATAACATTAACAGAAGCCTGTAATTGACAATACACTTATTTCAATAGACTGTCAGAAGTGATGGCATTTTATATACTGTAGTAAAAGGTGTTTTTTTCTTTTGCTAGCGAATGCTTTCATTTGTTTCATCACAAGAGAGATCTTTCTACACGATCAAAACACTACATACACTACAACACTGCCCGAACGATCCATAGTCTAAACATAAGTTTAAAACAGTCGACTTATGTACCGAGGTGTACGTGCACACTCAAGACCATTTATATGATGCTCGAGGCTAAAATAAGAGAAAAACAGAAAAACATGAAACACTGGCAAAAAAAACAAAAAAAAAAAAACATCACGAGTGAACAAAGCATCGAGTGAGGAGACTAAACAAAAAGTATCGTAATAATGCTATTTAAAGAGTAAACAGATTGTAGTAATAACATTTTTTTATTTAAAAGAAACTACAAGCACGCTAACAAATAAATACATATGAGCTCATATATGCCTTTATTGTGTTCATGTGAGAGAAATTTACACATATATTACTCTTTGCTAATTCAATTCAAGTTCAATTCAAGTTTATTCGTATAGCGCTTTTTATAATAGACATTGTCTCAAAGCAGCTTTACAGAACATAAACATAGAGCAGAAGGTAAACATAAAGAATAATAAAAGAAATAACGAATAATAAAAGAAAAAGAATTAACAGAATAAAAAAATCAAGATTATTATTATTATATATATATATATAGTTCACAATGTGTGTGTATTTATTCCCAATGAGCAAGTCTGAAGTGACTCAGGCAGCAGTGGCGAGGAAAAACTCCCTTAAATTGGTAAAGGAAGAAACCTTGAGAGGAACCGGACTCAAGGGGGAACCCATCCTCATATGGGTGACACTGGGGGTGTGATTGTAATATACAGTCAGGTAAATGTTGTATTGGTGTAAGGATCATGGACTTCAGATCTCCTTAGTATCACAGAGTCTGACTGGAGATGTCTCCGGATTCTTAGAGTCGGCCTCGGCTCAGTGGACGTCCAAAGGCTTCGTCCCACAGAGGACGTTGGGAGCTGGTACAATGTCTAATGTATTTACATTAATATTCATGAGATTAGCTTCCGCTGTAATTATCCTCCGTATTTTTTTTTTGTCAGTTATTTCAATAATTTGCGAGTGTTTAGTGTTTATTGTGTGGAGAAAAGCTGCCCGATGGCTTGTGTATTTAGTGCAGGATAAAAGAAAAGTGTATCGTGTGTCTATCTGTTGTCAGATTGTGGTTCACTTGTTTTGTGTGTTTTTTTGTTGTTGTTTTTTTGGTTTTAACTTTTATCAGGCAATCGGCTAGGATGTATTTTCTATTGCACGGCATTTAACTCTGCATTTTATTTATTGTGTACAATTAATTTGTCCAATTCATTATTTATTCATTTTGGTGTGTGTTGTCGCTGAGAGATTTTGAGAGGATGTCTGGGAGTGTGTTTTCGGAGAATATACCGTATAACTCTTTGATGTGTTTGAGTTTGTGTGTGTGAGCAGTTACTGGTGTGAACATGGTGGTGGTAGGATTGGGGATGGGATATTATGGTTTGCTGTGATGTGGTGGATATTTAAGAATATTTCTCTATGCAGTTTGTCTCCCAGTCTGGTCGTGTCTGACGTACGATGGGTCTCCACTCCTCCACTTCCGTATCAGAAGATGGTTATAACTACACTCTCGAACATTTTTAACTAGTTGGTGGTTTAAATGGTGCATTTGGTAAGATTGTTTATTTATAAAGTAGGTGGAGCTCAAAAATTGTTTATTTATAAAGTAGGTGGAGCTGAAAAATATTCGAATGCTTTGTTGTTTTCTTCCTGTTTGAGATTAGCATTAGCATGTACTGTCATGACATAACTCTGAAGCACATTATATAAAACTGTAAACATACAAAATCCAGATCATAACGCTTTATGAGAATGGATACGAAGTGTAGTCGCTGTTCTTTTTTCTTCATAATAAGTCCATATTTTGAGGGAGTGTCTATAAAGGATTGCTTTGCAAACACAAACATGTATTCCGGACCACAGCAGCTTTATTCAGCTCCACCTACGTCACAGATGTTCTCAGCTATTCGATGATTTGTTCTGTAGTAGATATTTGTTCAAAACAATTCCCTCTCAGATCTCAGACATGTCTCATTCAGACAAGAAAACGAAGGAACGTCTGCTAACCGACTTTATGGTTCCCTGTCATGGTATAATGTCTCAGTACCCAGCCTAGCCTGAGAGTCGATACCTAGATGCCGTGTGCAAGTTTATTTGTTTATATAATTTGAGACGATTATTCAATTATCAGTAATTATCACTTTCACAACCTTTGTAAACATCATTTCTCATATTCCACATCTGACCTATTATTAAATGTATATTGACATTTATTTTTCGGTTTATTGTTTGAGTTTCGCTTTGCATTTCCTTTTCGTTTTTTTTTCTTTCTTTTTTTTAGTTATAGCTCTAGTTGGTACGGTATAGCGTGTTTTTATTTCCACTCGGGTTTGCGATATCAAATTAGCATGGATGTTCACAGCATGAGCGGTAAAAGTAGTCTAGCTTTGAAAGAGTTCAGATGTTTATACTAATATTAGCTTTATCATGGTTTAGGTCGACCGTCGTACATACACATTCGCTGTAACCTCCAACACACATGAAGGCGTACATGTTTTTCCAACTTTTGTCATTTCTTTCAAACCCTCAATTTAGTTTCTGGAAGATGGGAGAAAACCAGAGAGCTTGAAAGAAACCAATGTAGTGTGTGTGTGTGTGTGTGTGTGTGTGTGTGTGTGTGTGTGTGTGTGTGTGTGTGTGTGTGTGTGTGTGTGTGTGTGTGTGTGTGAATTCTGCAGCTGTGAGGTGATAAAGATCCCGTGTCCCGTGTTCTTCTCAACAGAGTCTCTTAAATTCATCATTATTATTTTTGCTTATTTTTGTATTGAACCATATATAATAAATAAAGATGGCAGTGCAATGCTCTGTGTAAATTAGGATCATAATTCTGGGTTTAAAGACAAATTCTGATGCATTCAGTTTCAATACACTATCCTTATAGGATTTTATATTCGGTAATAAATATTTGTTCATGAATATTTGACTATGATAATCTAGTCAGGTATATTTACGTTATGGCTCAATTGCAACTGTAGTGGCTTCACTGACAAACCACCATAACCGCCTTTCTTAAACAATCGCACGTTACACATAGCCATTTTAATAAAGCAAGCAAACAACTTCAGCTGAAAACATCTAACTGATGTTTTTGTTTTTCCGCCATTTATTGCAAGCTTTCCAAACAATTTCAGAGTGCGTCTGAAGGAACCGACAGACAGACACACGCAGGCTATTTCGACAGCAGACACACAACAATGGAGAGTCTTCATGTTCTCTTGGTTTGGGAAAAGAGAAGGGACAGTAATGGCTTTGGGCAAATTGTAGAAAATCACATGAACTAGCCTATAAAGACGTTGTTAACCGAAAGCCAATTTCACACTCAAAGTTAAAAAAATAATAATCCTCATTTTGTTGCTATATTAGTACTGCTGAATGTAAGAATCTGGATCTCACAGGCCAAAAACAAAACCATGCTGAGTTAAAAATGCAACTGTGTGTGAAATGAATTGCTCAGCTGTTTACTTAGTGAGTTTAAATAATATAAGCTCGGCTCTATTCTCCCAGCGCATTCGCCGGTACTGGTCTGTGGTATCGATATGGGGGCTTAAATGTCATAAGCTTGCCTGTCTAAATAATATACAGAATAGAAACAGACAAATTGATCATGTCTCATGTCTTTGTATGAAATGTTTGGTGTAAAAATACATGTACTGAAAGTAGAATAGTGCTAATGGTTAAATATACAAATTCTACAATGCAGATAAATCAGATTTCCAGCAAATCAGAAAAACAAATGTCTGAATTTTCCTCTTGTCGACTATACGCTTCTCTCTGAGTTGCTCTCTGTGTTCTTCCTCTAATGGGATCAGAGCGTGTTGTCTGATTCCTTTCACACGTAATGATGATGACATTTATAGCATCAGAACTATTTTATTCCGTACAGTTTATGTATACTGTAAATATCAAATATGTACAAAGTGTATTAGTATATTTGTGAAGCTGTGCTTCTGGTTGGCACCAGACTGACACAGCTGAACAGCTGGCAACAAAGAGAATACACATACACACCGGGGTCATGTATCATGTGTTTAAGATCGGGGATGATAAAACAGAGCAAAAATAGTTTTTCTTGCAGTTCTTTGCCTGCAGACATGTATAGAGTGGCTTTACACAGAGTGCACACAGAGCCGCTTGTTTTCTGAGGCTTCTAGTAGACTTGTGTAAACACACACACACAACACACACACACACACACACACACACACACACACACACACACACACACACACACACACACACACACACACACACACACACTCACCTATTCTCTCAGAGCTGAGCAGGCTAGATTTTTCAACCAGTATCTCAACCCTACCACCACACGTACGAAGAACTTTGCTTGTTTGTTTTGTATATTTTTTTGACGTAATTCATCTCTCTTGTGATTCCACCTTTAAGAAGGCACCACTTAGAGATGGAGGACAAGGTATTCATTAATCCAAGTGCACACGAAGGTGCTGCAGTAATACGATCGATCGCTGTTACCTCAGAAGCGTTTTTTTCCCACCAGGGGTCTGATTATGATGCGCTTTAATGACAGGCTCTTGAACTAGATCGGAGAATGAGTAGCTTGGAGCATGAGAATCGATCCGAGGCTTTATGGGAGGATATTTATATTTCTTGTTAATCATTTGAAACGGTCTTATTAAATTGACATTAGGATCATGTTTCTCTTAAGACCTGTTTATTGACCAGATATTTCCAAAAGCATCTGTGAGGTATATGAAATACAGTATGTGGGTGTATGTGTCTTGTAAAGTTTGAAGTTTTCCAGGTTGCTGAGATTTGTCGAGGACTAAAATATTCAGTCATGACAAATTATCGAGGATCGAAGCTCTCTGTGCTACATCGAGGCCCAAACCTGTTACAGCATGACACCATACCTGTGCACAAGCAAGCTCTATGAATACATGGTGTTTTAAGGTTGGAGTGGAAGAACTCGAGTGTCCAGAGCTCTGACTCTGACTCAACCCCACTGAACACCTTTGGGATGAACTGGCAAGTCAAATATGAACAAGATCTTCTCGCACAGCAACAGTCCCTGGCCTCACTATGGCTCTATGTGTCTGAATAACCTCTAATCCTCACAGCTCCACTACAAAATCTAATGAAAGCCTTCCCAGAAGAGTAGAGGTTATGATAACAGTAAAGAGTAAATTTGATTATTCCCCATGTTTTTGGAATGAGGTGTTCAACAAGCACATATGGGTGTGAACCCTGACCTCAACCCCCACTGAACACCTTTGGGATGAACTGGAACTCAGACTGAACCCCAGACCTCCTCACTCTTACACCATCAGTGTCTGATCTCACTAACGGTCTTGTAGCTGAATGATCATAAATCTCCACAGCTCTGCTCCAACATCTACTGGAAAGCCTTTCCAGAAGACTGGAGATTATTTTAACAGCAAACACCAGGGGAATAAAAAGCACATATGGATGTAATGCTCAGATGTTAGTCATATTATGGCCAAATATTGTCTATAGAGAGATAGATAGACTTTAACTGCAGCTCTTGACTTGCATCTGCATGATGTTATGAACTGTGCTCCTGCCTCATAAATTGGCTGATTAGAGAACTATATAAATGAGCAGGTGTTCCTATTAAAGTTGATAAGTAAGTGAAAGTGACGTGACATACGGCTAAGTACGGTGACCCATACTCAGAATTCGTTCTCTGCATTTAACCCATACAAAGTGCACACACACACACAGCAGTGAACACACACACCGTGAACACACACCCGGAGCAGTGGGCAGCCATTTACAGTATGCTGCGGCACCCAGGGAGCAGTTGGGGGGGTTTGGTGCCTTGCTCAAGGGCACCTCAGTTGTGGCCGGCCCGAGACTCGAACCCACAACCTTAGGGTTAGGAGTCAGACTCTATGGTTAAATTTATTTTATGTATTTTTTTTGTTTTGTGTGATACTATTACAATCTTCATCATTATTATTGTCATTATTTCTTCATTCATTCATTTTCTACCGCTTATCCGAACTACCTCGGGTCACGGGATCTCAGGCGTCATCGGGCATCGAGGCAGGATACACCCTGGACGGAGTGCCAACCCATCGCAGGGCACACACACACACACACTCTCATTCACACACACACTCACACACTACGGACAATTTTCCAGAGATGCCAATCAACCTACCATGCAGGTCTTTGGACCGGGGGAGGAAACCGGAATACCCGGAGGAACCCCCCTAGGCACGGGGAGAACATGCAAACTCCACACACACAAGGCGGAGGCGGGAATCGAACCCCCGACCCTGGAGGTGTGAGGCGAACGTGCTAACCACTGCATGCTCCTTCATTCATATATCCCCACTCCCACACCCAGTTACACTTACAGTTTTACACACACACACACACACACACACACACACACACACACACACACACACACACACACACACACACACACACACACACAAACACAGGTTTTGTTTTGTTGGTCTTTAATAAAAAAATAATAAAGAAAAAAAGGGAAAAAAAGGAGTCAGACTCTCTAACCATTAGGTCACGACTTCCCCATCTACAGTAAATGTGAGAATGTCTAGATATACCGTCTTGCTCTTCATTTATTTACATTTTTTTTATTAGGAGCACAATGCAAATCAAGGTAGGTGCAATTAAAATGAAAAGGGAAAATAAGCTAATCATTTTAACAGCGTAAAAGCTACCTGGCTGTGAAAATGAAGTGATTGGAAGCTGCTTGGAAGCTGAAAAAGCTGCTCAGACTGGTGAACTGAGCCGGCCGATCTGGTTCACCGAAAGGAGCTGGAATTTCCATCACTATTGATGTCTGCTTAGCAACCCAGCAGCACAGGACATGAACAGAGCTGATTGGAACTCATAAACTATAGCAACAAACTAGTTTTAATCCCACGGCTCAGGTGGTTTGGTTTATTTTCACTCTTATAGTGTCAGTATCATAAAGAGAAATCTATTGCGAGTATATTAGACTGTTTATGATATATGAATATAATATCCAGCTCTATGTACGGAAGTAAGAATGAGAACCGGGTGAGGTGTGATTCGGTGGTTATTAGAGCACCAGGAAATTCCCGAGTGTATTGCTTGGGATTCAGCGGGCTAGGGAATGTCAGATTGAAAGTAAGAAACTTGGAGGTTCTTTCATACTCTTTATTATACTGCTCATTAAATATTGTCTCCAGAACCCAGAATCCATCTGGATACAGTTTCAGTGTATCAATGGAAGCTGATAACATTTCAATTCCAAATCAAACGGACATCTTAGTAACGTGATCATATCTTGAATCTAGTCAAATTTGTGTACCATTTCTTATGATAATATTGCAATAAACCAAATAGAACAATATTAAGCCTTAGCCTTCTAAACTCTAGGGAGAAATGTTAGGGATAAAGTTTATTTTTTCTCTTCCTTTGCTTCTGTAAAGCGGCTTTGAGACGGTATCAGATGTTAAAAGCACGACACAAATAAATCGTCAAAAAATTGCATTTTTCAAAATGTACTGTACATTTTCTTATGCTATTTGCAGATTATAAATATCGGCGCTTGAAATGAACAACAAAAAAACAATCTGTGAAAACAGAAGAAGAAAATAGCCAAATGTGTCGAAAAATAGGCTTCATAATCTATCTGTGTTATTGTAATTATGATCATTTTGACCAGATTCAAGATATTTGCATTATAAGGTTTAGTTTCCGCAGTGTGCATGATGTGTTCTACTTGTTCCCTGAGTTGTTTATCATGTCCATGTAAGTGACCTGACTTACATGGTTAGTTGTATACTATTTGGCTAAAAGTATGTGGTCACATGACAAGCACAATGCTCATTAATATGGAGTTATTAATACAGTTATTAATAAATCACTGCACACGGGGAAATAAAGAAAACAGAATCCAGAAAAAGCAAACGATCCAGCGGCCTTGTGACTATATGACTATAACAACCAGAACAAGAGACACGCTGTCCCGATAAGTAAACCTCGGTGTACACCCTATTAATAATGTACAGTTATTATAATGACCTCTTAATTATATTCATATTTATATTTTTTGTATGTTCATATATAATGTATGTAGTTATATTTAGTCTGTATATCTGCATAGGTTAATATTTAACTGCTGCTTTGCACTTCTGGTTGATTGCATCCTTGTACCCATGTACAATGACCATAAAGTTGAATCTAATCTAATCTAATCTAATCTAATCTAATCTAATCTAATCTAATCTAATCTAATCTAGTCTAGTTAGCCTTTCCTGTTATCAAAATTTTCACATTTGGAGTGCAGCTGTGGGGATTTGTGTTCATTCAGCCATAGTGAGGTCAGAGACTGTTGTTGTGAAAGAAGACCTTGCTCATATTTGACATACCAGTTCATCCCAACGGTGTTTAGGTGTTCAGTGAGAATGAATGCTCTGTGATGGACACTTGAGTATTTGCAACTCCAGCCATAACATAACACACCATGTCTATATGGGCCTCACAAACCCATGAAGACAAGCTTTGTACGTTGTCACGCTGAAACATGTTTGGGCTTCTTAGTTCCAGTGAAGGGAAATCGTAACGCTACAGCAAACATTCTACACTTTCTGCATTAAGACATTTGTGTCATTTCAAAATGATGGGAAATCAGATACCAGTGTGATGGTCCTCTGACCAAACATTTGGCCATTTAGTTTATGTAAGAGTGCCATTTTTTAAGCATATGATTATATAAAACCATTATCATGTATTATAATGTATTATCTTATTATCTTATTATATCTCACTATACATTTCAATAACCAAGGCATTGCATTTCTGTGTAAGCTTGTATATATATATATATATATTAGAATATACTCTGTTTATTTATTACATTTCTCTCAGAGTGTTATGTTTAAATGTTCTTTTTTGCTGGCTGAGAGTTACATTTAGTTAATGAAAAAAAAGAAAGAAAGAAAACTTCCTTACCTTAAAATATAATTAGGGAGCACTTTGCTTTAACCCTTTTACACATGCATGAATCTCAGCTTTACCCCAGGTAACCAGAGCATGACTAGGTCTTTTATTAAGAGCATAATATCTGCTTTTGTATCTTGTATATTTAATTCATCAAGTATTAATAAATCGTTATGGATGTTATGATGACAGGACTCATAGAAAAACAGCTTGGAGGGAAACAAAATAAAGAAAAAACAAATGATCCGGTGGCCTTGTGACTATGTAACTACCAGCCCAAGACATACTGTCTCAGTGTACACCCTATATATATAATGTACTCCTTCGTTCACACAAATATGAGGAAATTACCATTCAGGATTTTAATATATTTTATAAGTTCACATTTCATCTGTTTGCATTCCTCCCTGTTTTAGCAACTAATAACATTTGAACCTGGCAGAAAGAAATTCTATAAATTCTATAAATGGTTTAGTAGCTCATATAATAATAATTCATTCATTTTCTACCGCTTATCTTCTTATCTTTCTTACCTGTGCCTATCTCAGGCATCATCAGGCATCGAGGCAGGATACACCCTGGACGGAGTGCCAACCCATCACAGGGCACACACACACTCTCATTCACTCACACACACACTACGGACAATTTTCCAGAGATGCCAATCAACCTACCATGCATGTCTTTGGACCGGGGGAGGAAACCGGAGTTGGGAATCGAACCCCGAACCCCGACCCTGGAGGTGTGAGGCAAACGTGCTAACCACTAAGCCACCGTGCCCATCATATAATAATAATCACATTTTTAAATCAAACTATTCTTTGTCTAATGTTATCCATCCATTTTTTGTAGTGCTTTTCCTACACAGGTGCACAGGGGACCTGGATACTATCCCTGGTGACTTGGGGCTCAAGTTGAGGGAACAGCCATATCGAAGGACACAATCGCACACATGCTACGGACAATTTGGAGATGCTAATCATCAAAAAAAAAAATGAAATAAACAAACAAACAAATAAACTAGACAAGCACTACTTACTAACGTAAAAGTATTCTTTATAAAAATTGACATTGTTACAGAGCAAAGTTCAGACAATACTTCATAACAACAGTTTTCAATAATTCCCATAGCCTCTTTTTGCAGGGTAATGCACCCTGCCTGCTACACTCAGAACTTACACAGGAATAGTATGAGGAGCATTACGAAGAGTTAAAGGTGATGATTTGGCCTCCAAATTCACCAGAACTGTGAGATGTACTTGACAGACAAGTCTGATCCATGGAGGCTAAACCTCAAAGCTTACAGGACTTAAAGGATCTGCTGTTAACGTCTTGGTGCCTGGTACCACAGCACATCTTCAGGGTCAGGGGTGTTTTGATGGCATAAGGAGAACCTACACAATGTTATGTCACAATGTTATGTTAACCTGAATGATTTCACTATTTCAATTGTGTCTGATAGCTTATGTTTAGAAATAGGTTTTAACAGCACATAACTTTCTATAATACTTTCAATTAATAAATCCCTATTGTTGGGTTTGAATTAAATTCTGGAATTGTGTCCCAATGAACAGTTATTAACGGGGAGGGTTTAATTATCAGTCACTTTTATTATTTAATTATTCCACTTCCCTCAAAATGAAAGTAGACGCTCAGGGCTACTTTGACACCTTGTAATTTGTGCGTGTCAGGACTCAGGTATGACAAGGCACGTAAACACACACACACACACACACACACACACACACACACACACACACACACACACACACACACACACACACACACACACACACACACACACACACGCTTAGTGTTGCAGGCGCCCCGCCTATATTCCTCAGACTCCTAACGTTACGCGCGGCTTTGTTGGGTAGAAAATAGCGCGGCTCCTTTAAGAGCGCAACACGCCTCGCTCCAGAACCGACACTACTGTGGCATAAGAGAGTGCACAGGATAACAAGAGGACATAAATATATACACACTCACACGTGCACACACACACACACGCACACAATACTTACTTACATACATACAGACACCCTAAGAGAAATCTAGATGGAATTATAAGAATGGAATACCACTGGTTTCTGTTTCTTGTCGAGTTACAGTTTCTCTTCCGACCAGGTAAGCTGCTGCTTTTTAAAAAAAAATCAGCTATACCTTAACTTCTTCTTTTACAAAGTCTACATGCTTTCCATTAAAAATAAAAATAAAAGAAGTTCACAAGCATTAATGCGTCACGCAGTCTCCGATTTGTGTGCGCAAAAGTGATTGAGTGTGTATGATCTGGCTGGAGATAATAGTGTGTGTGTAAACGTGCTTCTCGAGGTGAATGTGAGCATGGTAGATGAGGATAATATGTGCACCCCTGGTGTGGGGAAAAAATGGGAGTTGAATTAGTCTGGAAACTTCTCTAAAAAGCTTTAACACCTGAGATCTTTCAGCACCAAAGTGATGATGAGTGCACGAGCTCGTTCAGATGGAATTTAACACAGGAGTGTGAGAATTAACACCTGTAATGTTACTTGAGCGTGGTATTTGTGGCATAGACATATTGAACGCTGTGCATAGATTCAGACTTCTGTTCAGACACTTGTTGCATGCGGTGTAGCTCTTTTGCTCCGTTTGCTTAACATTATGATCTGTTTCTCTCTCTCTCTCTCTCTCTCTCTCTCTCTCTCTCTCTCTCTCTCTCTCTCTATATCTATCTATCTATCTATCTATCTATCTATCTATCTATCTATCTATCTATCTATCTATCTATCTATCTATCTCTCTGTGTGCGTGTTTTGAGCTCACGGTGTGTTGAGTTGAGCAGTTACTGGAGGAGATCGGAGAAACCGGATATTGGCGTGCTTAGCCGCGGGGAGATAACGTAACGTAACGCAGTGCAGCTCGCGCTGCTTTTCAGTAAATAATTCATGACGCGCGCGCTCATGTCCGCTCCGTGCATCACAGTGCGGAGGGAATGAACAAAAACATTCAATAAAAAAAACAATAAAAAAAAAAACGGTCGCTTATATGGTGACTATTGTTTGGGTCACTATAAAAAAGTTCATTGTGACTGGTACTAACAGCTTACGAGAGTCTTGATTAGTTCTAGGTGAATTCTATATTTATGGAACGGGCGCGTGCTGACTGTAAGGTGAATGACATCATTATTTATTATTCACTTATAATAGGACCGTTATCTCGTGGCACACCTTGATATTCATTTCGATGCATCTTTTACTATTCAGATCGACAGTGTAGCTTTGAGAACAGTGTTTTTTGTGGGTGATCTGTAGTTAATGCTAAAACCACCATAGTCTCTCAAATAAACAAAGGCTCACGTGTACATTTGCCTGCAGTTGGTGTGTATCTTTATCCTGCCAGGCAAAGCCACAGGGGCCCAAATGAGTCAGGAGGCCCCAAAGCCAAAGTCGTATTAACTAACCAGAGTTAAGGGTCCAAACTTCTCCCTGAAAAACTGAAAAGTACTCTACACTTTAACATGAGCCTCTATCATTGCACCTTGAAAGTGAGTGTTAATCACTATTTTCTGCAGGAATATAATTGTTATTGATGTCATTTAACAGTGGGGCCTTTCGTGCATTCGTTCCCAGGGGCCCATTGTTTCTGAATATGTGAATATGATGCCCAAACGTTAAAGAGTAAAGGTTTAAATATAGAACTACGTGCACAATTAAGAAAAAAGTGTATATATGTATATATATTGTATATTCTAAAGGCACAAAAAGTCTACACCACTGCGTAACCATGATGCAGTTCAGTGCAGTTTCTTTAGTTTCTATCGTTCCACACTGAGCAAACAACAACAAATGAAGAAATGTTAAAAAGATTGTTTAGATTATCACAACTACAGCAACACAAATAGTGCGAAATGTTCTTTAAGGAACAAAAACCGGTTCTCCAGAAGAACCTTTTCTAGCATGTTTATTTTCCAGAATGTTGCCAGATAAGCCGCAGGCTGCATTATAATGATCTGACTTCTTGAAGATAAATGAACTGAAATGCTTTAATAGTTGGAGCTCGTTCAAGGAAGTAGTGTTTTGCTGTAGTGCAGAACTCAGAGCGCACATCAAGAGAAACTGGTTATTTATGGCTGTACCACCTTCTCGCTCAAACGACGACATTAAATCTGACAGTACAGGATGTCAGAAGGCGTGCCAGATCGTAGACTGCTTAAAAAAAACTTTAGACATCCATAAACAGGCACAGACAAATCAGCTATTTATAAACTTAATTGAACCGACAGCTTCAGCACTGCGGCTTGGAAATTGATGACACTCGATGGGAATTGCATTTAAAAGAAATAAAAAAAAAATAAGCCTTTTTTTTTACTGTTTACTTTGCTGCTGTCTGATTAGCATGCATTTTATTTTCTCTTTGAAACTTTGGCACTAAATCGTTCCTATACTTTGACTCCTGTTTTTGGTTTTTGCATGCACGCGCTCAGTGCAAAAGGAAAGGCAGCGCGAGCGCACAAGGGACAACGCACACAGAGCGTGTTTTCCCTTTTGCCCCGGGTGACATGTCGTTAGTACAACAGACATAAAGTCAGAAAACAGAAATGTGGACGCAAAAATATATACGTGGTCTCGTGCATGTAAATTGCTCATGCAAAAAGTTTGGGTTAAACTGGAACAGTGACTCAACCTCAGATCTCCAAAACTAATGCGCTTGTGTCTGAATGACCACAAATCCCAACACCAAGCTTCAAAATCTAGTGAAAAAGGTTAAGGTTAATGCATATGGGTTTGGTTTGATTGGTATCATGATCAGGCATCCAAATACTTTTGGTGTTTAGTGTACTGTACTTTCATTTGAATCAAGTTATTGAGGTATTTATTTTGTCGTGTTGATGTTGCTCAAGCCAACAAAAAGGACTTCATCTAACTACTAACACTGCACAAAATTAGCTGAGTTTGTTTTACCACAAAGTAAACTCAGTTTGGATTGGACATGTTTAATAATATTAAACACTAACAGTTTATTTGTGTTTTTATGTATATGCGAGGGTGTCTATGTCAGATCCTCTGCTTCAGTTACACAATTCTACCAAATCACTTGTCACTTCACACCACCATAATCAGCCCATCAATCCTCAATGTCTTAAAAGATGAAGCACTTTTTGTGACATCAACCTGTTTTAGTTATCAGGCAACAGATCTCATTTAAACACTTTTTTTTAACTGCAGTTAAAATTGAAATAAGGATAAGATTCTAAAAGAGTAAAAAAAAACCTCCAGAATACTTTTTTGTTCAATGTGACTGTCAAAAGTCCGCATCACCTTTTGGGGCTTGTTACTTTCTGTTTTGCCATATTTTTGGTGCTCAGATGGTTCAATCATCCATTCTGAGCAGTTCTACCAATTTAAGAGGAATTAGCAACAGTACGGTGTTGCCTAAAGTCTAATCCTTTAGGCCAAAAGTATGTAGACACCTGATACCCACATGTGGTTCTTCGCCAAACTCTTGCTACAAAGAAGGAAGTGAAAAATGTCTTTGTATGATGAACCATTTTCCAGTTTTCCTTCACTGGTACTAAGAGGATTAAACCTGTTCCAGCGTGATGATGCACACAAAGTGAGCTTCAGACATGAAAACCATTAAGAGGAAGAACTTGAGGGTCCTGCACAGAGCCCTGACTCTGACTCAACCCTACAGGACACCTTAGGGATGAAATGGAACACCGACTGAACCCCAGACATCCTCACCCATCATCACTAATTCTCTTGTAGCTGAATGATCACAATTCCTCACAGGCATCCTCCAATATCTAGTGGAAAGGCAGGGATTAAATATGCAATGGGATGTTCATCCAGCAACATATAAATGTGACGATCCGGTGTCACCGGTAAAGACACCGCTAGTGTATTTATTTATTTATTTACCGATTTGTATCTCTGATATAGTTAGTACAGGCAGATGTCTGGTCTTTGTGAATCTAGTCTTTCATCCCATTACAACTTTTCTCTCAGTTTTTTCTCAACCTTAGCTATTAGGACAGTTGATTTGAAGAGACTTGAAAATGTCTTTTCTATCTGCATTAGATGTCAGTTGTTTAGATGCGATGTCTGTCATGCTTAAGCCGCCTTCAAGGGTCTTTTAGTCTCTGCTGTTTACAGTCACTCAGTCATCACTCCACTGAAAAGAAACGCACCCAACAGGAACCAGTCAAATCTCACAATAGACATTTACTAAAAACCAGGAACTTCTAAACCAGAGTAAATATGCTGTAAATATAATCCCAAAGCACACATGCTGAAATAACTGCTGACATATTTAGTGTTGACTCTCTCTCTCTCACTAAGTCTCGCTAACTTTCTCTCACTTTTTCAAACACACACACACACACACACACACACACACACACACACACACACACACACACACACACACACACGTACGTACACACATACATACCTCTGCATAGCAGTGAGCCATTTTCTACCTCATCCTTCTCTTTCGTCACCTTGTGATTACAATAATTACTAAGTACTAAGTAGAAATGCTTACTCATTAGCGATGGTGTATTTGAGAATCACTGAAACACTTAAAGTACTGGATATAAAAGCAAATGCCAGACCGTGTTCTTGACTGTTTATCAGCTTATCAGACATCGAGGATGAGGAAGTTTAATTTATTATGGACAATATTTGCTGTCTGGTAGTTTTCTGTAGTAAACACGTCACACCAGCTTCCGTGGCGTATTTGGACAGAATATTGGCAGCCAAGAACACAACAACTCAATACCAATTTTAATTGAAATTAGACCTGTTTAACTGCTTTCTAATAATCCATGTCCAAAAAAAAAAAAAAAAAAAAAGAATGCAGGGTAACTGTGAGTGTGACCGTTTACTCCGCACGCATGGTTGCTGTTTGTTTGCTGTTGTACCATATTGTAAAAAAATATGATATGCCATGATATCCTTCTGTGCAAATCCTTGTTCAAACGTTTGTATCCGTGTTATGACTCTTCGGCTTGTTTGTCAGTCACATGCGAGGCGGATTCAGTTTGACAGGTTAGACATGCATGCGCTTTACTAAAGATTCAAAGAAGGGACTCGTAAACAAACATATTTATGAATACTACTATGAAATCAGATGAAAAATACAACCTAGAAGGGCTAGAGTTTGATGGGCATGTTGATTAGTAAATGGAGTAAGACATGGCATTTCCCTTCTTACTTTGCCAGACATGTTTGTAAGCTACTTAAACTGGAGCATGTCATGGCAAAGTAATTTGTCATAACATGCAAGAGGAGCTTCAGTCACAGCCAAGGGTATGGAGGAAATGAACTCTCACACACACACACACACACACACACACACACACACACACACACACACACACACACACACACACACACACACACACACACACACACACACATACTGTAATATGGATCATGTTAGAATGATTCTCATAATTGATGAAGATTAGAAATTGCTGGGTGAAAATCTCGGTGAGAAATAAAACAAGCTGCTACAGTATGTAAACATGCTTCCCAACTTGGCTCAGGTGAGACTGACAATGATGAACTGCAGCACGGTACAATAAAGTTTACAAAGCGCTTTTTTTTAAACCACTTGGGAGCTTTATATGCTGTAAATGAGCTAGGATATATTTTTATTTACCTTACATTTTTTCCACACCACCGACCTACCCAAGGTTTAATACAAAAACCCTTAAAGCCCATTTGAGTTCTGCACTTTTTTAAATTCCCTATAGAGTAATGTTTGACCTGTTTGACCAATTTATAGGCAGTACCAGGCCTGTAATTACACCAGACGGATCCCAGCTCGCGGTGCAGCTGCATGGCCAATTTGTCCTTCGTTGCCATGGTGAAGCACCCGTGCGTTGGATACGGGAAGATCGTCCAACTCGGACGATAAAGGAGGAGAAGAGGGACCACCACCTGTCAACCATCAATGTGACCAGAGTGACTCCGCTGTACCGGGGCAATTACATGTGCTTGGAGGAGTCCACAGGACAGAATAACTCCATTTATGTGTATGTTACAGGTAGGTGAAGCTCATAGTATTTGTGTGTGTTTGAGAGGAAAGCAAAGAGATACCGTATGTCTGAAATAACTCATATCTGTGTGACAGATCACAAATCCCGCTCTTGCACATGTGTACGAATAGATGTGTTTCATTTATTAATAATTCTTCACTTTAAATCCAACGGATCCCAACATATCCCTAAACAGTAACCGTCTACTGTACAAATTGCTATGAAATGGCATGGTAAAAGGGTCCCATTGGGTCTTTTATATCCATCTTATTTTGTTTCTCTCCTCACACTCTTTCTCTCTAGCATTCAGCCTGACTCTCTCTCTCTCTCTCTCTCTCTCTCTTTCTCTCTCTCTCTACTGCAATGTCATGTCTTAATCTTAGACCCTTGATTGTGTTTCATTGGTTCTTGATTTAGCCTTCCTCTTAGCAGATCCTGACAACGCCTTCAGAAAGTCCATTATCACTGACATCATGGCTGGGGCAAGAGACACTGCCTCAATCCCCTGCCTACCCACCGACCCCAGAATGGTTAACCTGCATTTGGAGACGTGTGACGGAGAGCCACTGCCATCCGGGATGAGGTACAGCGCTAGCATTGAGACAGGCATTTCCATTGTGAAGGTCCAGCCCAACTACAAGGGATGCTATATCTGCGTGGGAACTCTGGGAGACACGACTGCACAGTCTGTGCATTATAACCTTGATGTGCGACTGGGTAAGAGACACAGAAAGACAGAGACAGACTTTTCTCTCTTCATGCACTATTAACATAGATCCTGTCAACGCAACCTAGCAGTCTATGTAGAGTATTTGTTCTGTTAACCTTTTTTTGTGCTGATTGGCTGTCAGTTCCAGAAACACCGCCCCGTATTTCACTTCACGAGCGTGACAGGGTGCTTCGTACCCAGGGCCAGAGACTCACCCTGACCTGCTCCACTTCTAATGTCAACAGTGATATAAAAGTTAACTGGGTGCCACCTCTTGGAGTGGTAAGAATGCAGGCAAATTCTTCTGTGCATAACTGTACCGTATTCTGTGCGTGCACACACACACACACACACACACACACTCATCGTTTTCATGTAACAACCCATTTACACTTTGCATATTAACTGCATGTTTATTCCACGGCACAAAACGACATTACAGCTCTAAATAATAATGGCACTTCAGCTGCTTTTGATCTGGAGCTCTTAGGAAATCATATTAACTTGTAAATATTTTCCACATGCATTTTAATAGTAGAGAAATATTGTTCCGGGAATGTAAATCCTGGTATGATGCAAGATGTTGCAACTTAATACGCTTTAATGTGTAATACAGTGGCTCGCTGATACAGCTAATCTTAACAGCTACAAACGGAGCCTGAAATGAATAACCTGCATTGTTATCATGTTACAATTAGATTTCAAGAGAATTTCTAATAGAGTTAATCAACTCCTACATGCAAATACAGCATTATAACTTTTGCAAATTATGTTATGCACGTTAGCGTCTGTTAGTTTTGTACTGACTCTGGGGATACGTTCTCGCTATGGTTCTACAGGAAGCATCCGTCGAGCAAAACTCGCAGCTTTCGACCGAACCAGTCATGCACAGACGTACAGCCGTCCTCCAAATAGAAGCCGTGACGACCCGGGATTCGGGAAGGTACCGCTGTGAGGCCAAGAACTCCGCAGGGATTAGTAATGAGACGGTCTGGGTGGATGTCTACAGTAAGGATAACTAACAACCGATACACAAGATACACTACAACATTTTACATTTTAGTCTAGCTTTAGTTTTAATTCTCTTGCAGTCAGCTGCATGGTCTTCAAATTATTTCCACTTTATACACTGTACGATATTTCAAGATGGTTATCAACAAGAACTTAACAAAAAAGGTTCATCTACTGCCTTAAAACTGTGAGTAAACTCAATGAACTCACGTGGACACAAGACGGTGGATTCATTTCCCTTTCATATTTGAGAACCTGAGCTCAAAATCTCCAAAAACGTCTCATGACTATAACTAAAAGTTATAAAGAGGAAGTAAGTTCACCAATAACTGAATGTGGCGATCATGGTTTACAGAGGGGTTTTTTTTGTGCCCACATCTGTGTTCATGTGGATTTTCACTTTCAAACCAAAGAAAATACTGAGTTACACAGAAATAGTGCAGGTTACTGTATGTTTCCATACCTAAATACCATAAAATAGAAAGGATGCAATGAGGAAATAATATTTTGGTCTCGTATTACGTAGGAATGTAAATACCTACGTAAATTGAGACCAAAATATTATTTCCTCATTGCATCCTTTCATCCTTTTTCCTTTTACCTCAAGCAGCAATAGAATTTCATTTTCAAAGCGACTTGACCTCTTCAGTTTTTCTATATATATATATATACAGTATATAAACTGAATGTGTTGTCTGTTTTAGGGAAAGGCTTTATTAACCTGACCCACGTAGACAACAGGACATGGAGGGTGCGTGAAGGACAGAGTCTGTCTCTGCGTGTGACTATGGAAGCCTATCCTAAACCACACAACTTTAACTGGAGCTACAATCGAAAAAATCTCACCAACACGACTGACCACGTTATCACCACTCACTCGCACGCGCACAGGTATGCGCACGAGTACGTACACGTCTTCACTTATCGGCTTGGTGCTCCTGTTTTGTTTTCCCTACCTGGAGGGATGGAGATGTTTTATTGTTGTTTCTATCTTTTACAGTTATCACAGTCAGTTAAAGCTTGTGCGTTTAAAAGTATCAGAGAGCGGTGTCTACACTTTCCTGGCCAACAACGGTGACGCTAGTATCCGCCTGACATTCGAAGTCCATGTCCTAAGTAAGTTTCTAAGAAACAGATATAGCTGTGTTATGCGAGAGGAGCCACTTGCATGTCGGTTCTGCTTCGGTGAATCACGTGACTCACAGCAGTGTCCTACTCTGTTGTTACTACAGTGTCAAATAGCACAGAGCAAACAGAAGTATGTACACACTTTACAGATGCGATTGCTTTGTTGCACCGTCGGCTGTTGTATGCAAATCATCTAGCTTCGATTTTCTTTTAGTTTAGTTGACCATCATGTATCACGGATGCAGGCTCAGACTTGAAAAAGATATTGGTTTTATTCCCACAAAGCATCTAATCACTAAATCCTTCGTTTTTAATCTGCAGGTAAACCAGCAATTGTATCTCACGAAGGTCCAGTTAATGGGCAGGTGCGCTGTGTGGCTGAAGGTTATCCCCCACCTCAGATCACATGGTACTACTGCGATCAACCCCATGCCAGGTAAACATGCTCAAAGTTTGTCAATTATTCATTGTACAGTACACATTCCTGTGCATTGCAATCTTCTTTACAGTGAAAGCACACGGATGGAAAGTAAGTACTATGTTACTGAAAGGAAAGTAATGGGTCACAGTGGTGTTTATGAGAACATCGTGATTGGTCAATGAGCGTATCGTGATCGGGCAATGAGCCGGATGGCTCAGAGCAGTCATGTGAGTTTAGAAGATAATATAGGAACAGTGTGTACTTAGAGGGACAGTTATTCTTAGATGACACACTACCGAGTAAACACCTGGTGTCCCGAGCAAACCAAACACTAAACCATAACGTTCATATATAGTAGAGGGTCAATACAAGTATAATCAGTATCACTATGTTAGATTTGAAATCCTGTCCTTCTTCTAATAGTATCAGCAATCAGTAATGGTTAGTGAGTGCAACAGGATGATACTGTACCAAGTGTTGGCTAATGTATCTGTAACCGTGCAACATCGCTTGACCCCATTCCTTGTTAATTTGTGTTAAGTGTGTCGGTACATGAACGCAGGGACATCACACAGACATTCAGCACTTTTTGTAGGGTTGCGTGTGTTAATTACAACAACAACAAATCCTTTTAGGAACTATTGAAGCAAGCTTACATTGTGCATGTATTCATGTAGTAACTTGTATGTAGAATTATGTAAAGTATGTGTGTGTGTGTGTGTATGTGTGTGTGAGTGAGGTCATGACTATAGTTGATTGCTTATGTGATCCTCTAGGTGTTCTAATTTGTTAAATGCCACACAAGAGGAGGAGGACGTTGTCACCGTGACTATGACTAACCCACCCTTTGGGAAGGGAGCGGTGGAGAGCCGCTTAAACATCACCAAGAACAATTACCCCACCCTGGAGTGTGTAGCTTCAGCCGAAGGCGAGATTGTCTACACGTTGTTTTCCATCAGCGGTAAGAACACAAACAATCATGAACACCCTCCTCAGACAATAAAGCACACACCCAGTTAAGAGATAATTCCAGACTTAAAACCAGTTCTATGTGTAAAAAACAACAGACAAGGTTACCAGGATCCAAGGTGACCAATCCCCAGGACATCAAATGAAATGTTTGTTGTGTGTGTGTGTGTGTGTGTGTGTGTGTGTGTGTGTGTGTGTGTGTGTGTGTGTGTGTGTGTGTGTGTGTGTGTGTGTGTGTGTGTGTGTGTGTGTGTGTGTGTAAATGTACTGCTCTATCCTTCTGGTAAAAGGTAGTACAGAAGCAGTAACCCAGTATTCAGCATTGTTAGTCTTATGAATACTACACTGTAGTTAGGGGTTAATAAGCCTGAACCGAAAACATAGAAAATCCAACGTTTAACGACACTTCTGCATTAACCGCGTACCTCAGTTAAGCATAAAGTTAAGCATTAACAGCTCGTTGGAGCTTTACATTTTAGTCTCGTTTAAAAAAAAAGGTTCCAATAACAAAAGAGAAAATGATTTGTAATTATTATCATCAGCTCCAACGATTTATTTTACAATGATAAAGACTAAATAAGTTCATTATGTGTAATGTGACAATTATATAAGGACAAAGTACCAAAATAGAGTATGTTATCTTTCTGTTTGAAGATAAGTTCAGTAGATTTACCTGCCATGTGACTAACGAACTGGGGATTGTTAAGTGCAAAAATTTGCATACCCTTAGGACGAAATTCAGGAAAAACAACGAAAAAAGTTCGTGTTAGGTTTCAGATGTTTTTTCGGTATCATACTGTACTGTATGTTACCAAAAAAAAAAAAAAAAATATATATATATATATATATATATATATATATATATGTATATATATATATATATATATATAATTATATTTGGTAAAATTTGCATTTAGGTCTTTGGTATAAACATAAACATGCCCTCTAAGTATTCGTGCGGGCCACCAGTTACCTTTCGAGCTGCCTCTAGCCTCTTTGCCTCAATCCTCTTGGCAGTTGTAATTGGGAGGATCGCAAAAAAATATCTGTTATAATCTCGATAGATGTCATACACTGCCTTTTTTTAATTATTAAATAAAAGACTGGAGACTAAAAGCACTATTGTAGAGAACGTTTTCTTTCTTCTCGAACGTTTTCCGTCGATTTTGTTGTGATCCTGTTTCAGGATACACATTTTTAAGTTCTTTGGATTTCCTTTTTGTGTAAACATTGGAATCGAAAAATACATAACAGAAACCAGACCAGAAAAGATCGAAATCTTTGTACTGAGCTGCATAATTAGTTTGTGAAGCATCCGTGCGTTGAACTTTTAAAGCTTAATGCTTTTGTAACCTCTTTGTCCAAGCTATCATTTCCCGTTTATGTTCAATTCTATTACAAACTGTCCACAGCAGCCGAGTAGCTGGCTCGGCTTCGTAATAACAACCATAATTCCGTTCTGCTGTTGTTTTGTTTTTTGATTCATTCAGGCATTACACCCCATTGAATTTCTCTCTGATTTATCGCTCGCTTTCTCACACTCCATCACTCTCTGTTTCTGCTAGCTACTTGGCTGGAGATTTTCAACATCTCTTAGCTTCATCTGTTCCTTCTATCCCATTCATTATGAATAGAGTCACAGAGAAAATGTCCCAGATGTCATCTGTTGTTTGTATTTTGTAACATCAAATTTTTTGGCAGACTGTTTAAGGCATCTGGCCAGCTTACCTCTCCATTCCATTGTGTGCCTTGCTTGTAGTGAAACGTTTCAGGGTACAGAACACTGTTTAGAAACCCAGGTATGATCATGCCTCGTCAGAGCGAGGCGATTTATCGCGCTGGGCTGAATTTCTTGTTTATTTTCATGTTACAAGCACCGATTGAGTAACATGTACTGTATATACTGCAAGGTTAAGCAAAGTTAATCCGAGTTTTACTAGAATTTCATTAGACATTTGTCTCAAACCATAATCCTTATTTTTTTCCAAATTGGATTATTTTTTTTTTTGTGCTTGGAGACCTCAAGTTTCTGGAGTGCTTTCAGGGGGTGGAGTCGGTTAGACGTATTTCCACTGGTGTATATTCAGGGCTTTGTGTGGACGGGGCTCCTTGAGTCTGTTTGGCTGTAATAAAGTATGTTAAGTCAAGAAGGTCTAATGTTTTCAAAGTTTAAACTTCCATAACAGACCCAAGTACCATGATGAAGATGTGTGTGTGTGTG
The DNA here is from genome assembly GCF_022655615.1 of Tachysurus fulvidraco. Taxonomy (NCBI): domain Eukaryota; kingdom Metazoa; phylum Chordata; class Actinopteri; order Siluriformes; family Bagridae; genus Tachysurus; species Tachysurus fulvidraco. The sequence goes on from NC_062533.1 coordinate 4,372,264, forward strand.
TGTGTGTGTGTGTGTGTGTGTGTGTGTGTGTGTGTGTGTGTGTGTGTGTGTGTGTGTGTGTGTTTGTGTTGTAGGAAAGGGACGATATGAAGGCACTGTACTTTAGGCACAGTAGGACAATGGAGGGAGGGATAGCGAGATAGATGGAGGGAGGGGAGCAGATAAAGCCAATGACCGGTTTACAGGGGATTATTTCCTGCAGAGTCGGCATTCTCTGATTTGAAATGGAGAGAAAGCTTCTTATGGCTAAAGAGCTTATTACACCTCCAGTACAAAGTAGAAAAAACAATAACACTCAAACACACACACACACACACACACACACACACAAAACAGATCCTAGCAACGCAGTCGTTGTTGGGAAACGTGTACAATGTCGTAGAGGAAAAAAATAAACAAGCTGGAGTTTGTATGTGATTACAGTATGCGATTATCGGATCCCTGCGTAGATAAGGGAATTGTCTACAAGTAACAGTTACTCTTAGGGTTTGATTAGACTTTATACACCCTTACGTTCTTTCTGCCTATTTTGTGTGTCTTACAGTATATGAACCAAAAAAACAGGCCAATCTTGCATCTCACCCTCATGTTAATGTCTATCAGCGTTCTCTTATTCTGATATGTTTTTGTTATTGCTTTGTCTGTTTTTTTTTCTCCCAGAACGTTCTGTTCCTCATGAGCTTTTCACTCCATTGCTGATTGGCTTCATTGCTGCAGCAGCCATCCTTTGCCTCATCCTGTTTTTTCTCACTTACAAGTATATGCAGGTAAGGCTGAACACATCATACAATTCAGAGAAGAATGAATAAGTAGTGAGATTACAGAATTATTGGCAGGGTGACAGTGCTGATTTTTTAAGAATAAAAAAAGTTGAAGGTTTTTTTTTTCTTTATAATATCATTGATCATTTGTATACGGAACAGCGTACCGCATATATGTATGTATATGGAACAACGTATATGTTTATTATTATTTTGACGAAATGTCTTTGTCATTTCCCGATCCACGGCGGTGCTTAATATGAAGCTCATATGAAACTCGGGACTTTAAGAATTTGTACATTTGTGGCTTTATCTAGAATATTATCACAATATTTGCATAGAAATATTTGCATAGAAAAAAAACAACACAAAAATGTTAGATTCTATCACAAAAGTTTCTTCAATGTATCTTCAAAGTCAATGGTGACATCAAACCCATTTCTGCTCTCTGAGATACCCCAAAATGTAAAGCCGTTATCTTTAACCATTAGAATTCTGTGGTTAAAAACAAAAGTATATTTATTTGTTTATACTGACTGAAAATGTCCCATAAGTCCACTATCATTGTGCTGGTACAAAAGGATATTACAAAATTACTGTCTGTGATTTTATTTACTAAATATAACAGGCTATAAACTGCTATGTACAAAACTAATCGTACTAGGGTACCTAATAAACAACCAAATGATATTAAGGGTATTCATGTGTTCTCCTGAAGATAAAAGGGAACCATGAATATTAACAAGCTATTTAAGCCTGACATTGTATAGAATATTATAAATTCAAACCAGATGTAGAATTATTTATGTGTTTCCAGGTCAATTGTGGTTCTCATTGCAAAACACATTGTTTTGCCCCATGAGGGAATCCCTGGGGGGCGATTAGATCACTTTGTAAACCGGCACTCATGATCTTTTATGTGTCATCCATGGCAGCCTTCCCACTATGCATACGAATTCAACAGCAACAACAAACAGACACACAAACACATTGTTACAAACACACACACACACACACACACAAACACAAACACACACACGCACACGCTTAGTTTGTTATAGATTTACAACTTTATAAGATTGTCAGCACAGACATATTTAATCAGCCATCCCA
>NC_062533.1:4379137-4391637 GCF_022655615.1 Tachysurus fulvidraco
TCTTTTTTCTCTTCTCTTCTCTTTTCTTCTTTTTTCTCCTCTCCTCTCTTCTCTTGGCTCCTCTCCTCTTTTCTACTGTTCTCTTCTCTTCTTCTCCTCTTCTCTTCTCTCTTCTCCTCTTTTCTACCGTTCTCTTCTCTTCTTCTTTTCTTCTCTTCTCTCTTCTCCTCTTTTCTACTGTTCTCTTCTGTTCTCTTCTCTTCTCTTCTTTTCTTTTCTCATCTCTTTTCTTCTTTTTTCTACTTTTTCTCTTCTCTTCTTCTCCTCTCCTCTCCTCTTTTCTTCTCTTCTCTTCTCTTTACTTCTCTTCTCTTCACTTCTCTTTTCTCCTCTCCGCTTTCCTACTGTTCTCTTCTCCTCTCTTCTCTTCTCTTCTCCTCTTTTTCTTCTCTTCTATTCTCTTCTCTTTTCTTTTCTCATCTCTCTCCTTCTTTTTTCTCCTCTCTTCTCTCCTCTTTTCTACCGTTCTCTTCTCTTTTCTTCTCCTTCCTTCTCTTCTCTTCTCTTCTTCTCTTCTCATCTCTTTTCTTCTTTTTTCTCTGCTCTCTCTTCTCTTTTCTCCTTTCCTCTTTTCTACTGTTTTCTTCACTTCTATGTCAGCTACAGTAGTACCTGCTGTCACGACCCCTCCAATAGTAGAAACACAATACTTTAGGTCCTCTTGTATGAATCTCGGGGATCACTATTCAGAATGTCCAGTCGTGGTTCAGTTTACCATTGTCTGACCATATGTCTACAGGCATGCATGCGCACACACACACACACACACACACACGCACACACACACACACACACACACACACACACACAGGTTGACGATCGGCCTATTCTTCAGTAAAGTCATTATGAAAACAACTGACTGAATGGTGTTTATTGAAATAAGAACTTGCACATTCAAATGGTCTTTGAGAATATTTTTAGGGCAAACAAATCAGCTATTGCTGCAGAACCTAAAACGTGTTTGATGATTGTATAAACCTTACATTGTATAAACCTTATGACTGTATAAACCTCATACAGCTCCAGGGTCTCAGCATGTTAAATGTTTGGACTTGGGCTCTTCGGAGAATTTGAAAAGAATTTTGGCTTCTCTGTGACTGCCCTTTGAGAACAACCTGTTGTTTTTCCTGGAGAACTCTTTAAGGATGCATTTATACTGAAGTACATGTGCCAGTTATATTTAAGAAGTTGAGCAGGTTTAGTTTGGACACACCGCCAGTGGGAGTATTCTGTTCCTACAGTTCATGTGCGCTCAGTACTGAGATATCCGATTCTACAACTGCAGTAAATGGACAATATTCAGCGTTCACAAGGTACATAGGTGGATATACAGGAAACATTATTTATTCCTGTCGTCCCAGCCATCCAAAAACAATCACTTGCATATAATTACTTGTCTTAAAGCCCAAATAAACCTAAGTAAAAGAAATGATATAGTTACAATACCATGCGGTACAAAAAGAAGGGAACGATTATAACGTTTGCACTAATAGGGTAATATACAAATGTGAAGCACGCAGCATTCAAATAGGTGTCTGATACATAGACAATATATAATGAGGCTAATAGTCATAAATAGTCCCAGTTCTAATTTAGCAGTCTGGGATCCTCAGACCTTAATTGGCTGAATCCCTAAAAAAATGACTTTGATAGAACAAAATATTGTAAATCCTATACCGAAATAAAAAATTAGTTGTTTGCAACCTTGTCCGTAGATGTTATCATTCTGAATCATCAATTAAATGCATCATTTTAACATCACTTCCTCATTATAAGCATTTTAGCTCAAAGCACAGAAAGTTGTGTCGGTTGTTTTTTAATATCAATACATGCAAATCAGTCGTGCGTAACCATCAGCTTACGTCGGTTAAGTTTAACCATTAGACCGATTAAAAGTGGATAAACATCTCTGCAATCAAGCTAGAATTATTTGTGTAAGTTCGCACACAAAGTCAAAATACTTCCAAGTATTTCAGAAGCACTACTCAAACACATGACATACTGTAGTAGCTCTGTGCTAATGAGAACACAGTCTGACATGTTGTTCATGCTATTTAAAACATCTTCTGGAATGTTTCCCAAATCTGTATTGACGTTCCCGTGTGCGTGTGTGTGTGTGTGTGTGTGTGTGTGTGTGTGTGTGTGTGTTCAGTGTATTCACAGAGACCTGGCAGCCAGAAACATCCTCCTCACACAAGGTAGAGTGGCCAAAATCTGCGACTTTGGACTTGCCCGTGACATCACTACCGACTCCAACTATGTGGTTAAGGGAAATGTACGTTGATCCTCAGAAACTAAATTAAATGATTATTCAGCTTTAACTAGTCATTACATGTCTGGTACTGAAGAAGAAAAAAAAAGACTCACCATGAACGAGCAAAGTGAGGAGTAAAATCTTAAATAGACCAGAATGTTAACACTAAATTTTGAAAAGAATTCTCATGCTGTGGTCTGATGAATATCTGAGCTTGGTTTTGGGTACGTGTGTTATATATTACCGCATGCACAATTATGTACAAAGCTGAACCTAAGGAGACTAGATATTTATTGGGAGTTAAAACCTTTACTTGTGAATGAGCTGGGAAAATAACAACATTCTAACGGATCTGTCTCATGCAGGCGCGTCTGCCGGTGAAGTGGATGTCTCCTGAGAGTATCTTTGAGTGTGTGTATACGTTCGAAAGCGATGTCTGGTCTTATGGCATCTTGCTGTGGGAGATCTTCTCTCTTGGTAGGTTTTACATCAACCCATATGTGAATTAACAAGCAGGATTTTAAAAGCAATGCATTGTTAAAGATTGGAAATAGTAACAATATGCATTCGAAATAAACACAGGCATAGTTGTCTAATTAACTCAGCCTGAGCAAACAGCAAATGTGTGCCTTTTCCTTTTGACTGGTGAGATTAGCTGGTGAGAACCTCGGGTCACGGGGAGCCTGTGCCTATCTCAGGCGTCATCGGGCATCGAGGCAGGATACACCCTGGACGGAGTGCCAACCCATCACAGGGCACACACACACTCTCATTCACTCACACACTCACACACTACAGACAATTTTCCAGACATGCCAATCAACCTACCATGCATGTCTTTGGACCGGGGGAGGAAACCGGAGTACCCGGAGGAAACCCCCGAGGCACGGGGAGAACATGCAAACTCCACACACACAAGGGGAATGCGGGAATCAAACCCCGACCCTGGAGGTGTGAGGAAAACATGCTACCCACTAAGCCACCGTGCTCCCACTGCAAAGAACATCTGTCAGTAAAATGAAAGGATAGTACTGGTTGTTTTGAGGATACAAATTGTTTTGTACACCCATATTCAAGGCTGAACATAAATCAGGAGGTGTTTTAACCATGATCGTGCCAAAAGTAACACCGGCGTTATGTTCGTGGTTGTTGTTTTGTGGAGAGTAAAAAGTAAAAGGTTAGTATTTACTACAATCAGTCTCGAGCTCTGTGGATCTTCACCTGATAAATATTTTTGAAAGTATTTGTAACTAGGGAGAGCACGGTGGCTTAGTGGTTAGCACGTTTGTCTCACACCTCCAGGGTCGGGGTTCGATTCCCGCCTCCGCCTTGTGTGTGTGGAGTTTGCATGTTCTCCCCGTGCCTCGGGGGTTTCCTCCGGGTACTCCGGTTTCCTCCCCCGGTCCAAAGACATGCATGGTAGGTTGATTGGCATCTCTGGAAAATTGTCCGTAGTGTGTGAGTGAATGAGAGTGTGTGTGTGTGCCCTGCGATGAATTGGCACTCCGTCCAGGGTGTATCCTGCCTCGATGCCCGATGACGCCTGAGATGAATGAGTATTTGTAACTCTCCTAAATGTCTGTAAGGGAACAGCAGTAATCAGTCACATCATTAAATCTCATGTTTAATGGCTTCTCAGCACTTTTCTGTCAATGTTTCAAAAGTTTCAAAAAGCTATAGCTGGATTATCGGAGTAGACCTTAACTATGAACAAATGTTTGTATATTCAGGGAGCAGTCCTTATCCAGGTGTACCTGTAGACTCCAAATTCTACAAGATGATCAAGGAAGGATACCGAATGGATTCACCTGAGTTTGCTCCATCTGACATGTAAGTGTGTGTCTATATATATATATCTGGATGTGTGTTGTAGCATGGCATAGAGAAGCAGACCTGCACTTTGGAGAGGCAAGATGGCAAGATAGTATGGGTTAAGTAATGATTAAATCACAAATATTGTAATGCCAGTCTGTTACAGTAGAAAAAGTCTTTATTTGTCACATATACATTACAGCACAGTGAAATTCCTCTACAGCTTCACAGGAATCCGAGCTTGTTAGGTCAGGAAGAGTTCATGGCTTTGCTCAAGAGCCCAACAGATTGGCAAGTGCTGGGACTTGAACCCACAACCTTCTAATCAGTAACTGTTGAGCCAATGTGTAGAATAATCCATCAATTTTTATGCTGCCTGATGGGAAGCGGTGTCACTGTTTAAACCCTGAAGGTTATTATTATCTTCTTGTTATTTACACTGCTAAAAAAGACTGTAGCATGTAAAAATATCTTATTTTTATATTTAAAAAAATTCTTCGGTGTAAGATTATTACAGTACTTTATTAATCCCCAAATTGAAATCCGCATACAGATATATCTTTATTTTGGTATGGATTAAGTATTGCTGTTAAAAGAAGCTTTTATTTGTTACAGATACATTACAGCAAATGCTTGAAATTCTTTATTCACGTATCTAGCTTGTTAGGTTCGAACCATTCATTAAACCAAATATAAGATTATTACACCTATTTCTAGGCATATTTTACTATTTTTAAGCTTTACATTTCTCAACAAATTCTTTTGTTAATGTTTATTAATTTATAGAAAGAGGCCAAATTATCTAGGATAAAAAAAAACTTTAAGCTTGAAATGTTATAAGATATTTAAGATAAGATAAGGTAAGATAAGATAAGATAAGGCAAGATAAGATAAGATAAGGTAAGTTAAGATAAGATACGGTAAAATAAGATAAGATAAATTAAGGTAAGATAAGGTAAGATAAGGTAAGATAAGATAAGATAAGATAAGGTAAGATAAGGCAGATAAGGCAAGATAAGGTAAGATAAGGTAAGATAAGATAAGATAAGATAAGGCAAGATAAGGCAGATAAGGCAAGATAAGGTAAGATAAGGTAAGATAAGATAAGGTAAGATAAGGCAAGATAAGGTAAGATAAGATAAGGTAAGTTAAGATAAGATAAGATAAGGCAAGATAAGATAAGGTAAGATAAGATAAGGCAAGATAAGATAAGATCCTGAAGGTAATTCTTTAAGTATGCCTAGAAATAGGATTAATAATCTTGTGTTTGGATTACGGTAACCTTATAATAAGAAATAGGTAGAAGTTAAATAGTGAAATTTGACTAGATTTAAGACATTGTCACTTACAGTACTTAGCTGTACTTTTTTGCACCCCACATATAATATGTGTGTCATGTATGTTTATAATATGTGCCTTTTTTATGATTTAGGTATGAAATCATGCAGTCGTGTTGGGATGCAGACCCTTCCAGGAGACCCTCATTTGGCAAGATAGTGGAGAAGGTTGAACAACAAATCTCAGACAGCACCAAACATGTATGCCATTTATTTATGTTTATACACACACAGCCATCTTTAGTATTCTGTTCTGTTTTGTTAACTTTTCTAAAGCATATCTAATCATTTTCCATCTTCTTCCCTTCCGTAGATCTATCTGAACTTCAGCTCTAGGTTGCCGGTAGTCACAAGTCTCCGCGAGGAGCCATTTTCTCACTCCTCACGCCGTAATTCAGGAAGCGGTCACAGCACTCCCAGTCTGCCTCTACTGTCCAGTGACAATGTTTTTTTGGAGGAAGCAGCTCCCAGGCAGCCACGAGCTTAAAGATAAATTAATTAATTAAAAAAAAACTCATTAAAATGCTGTACGAAGACTGTAAACCTTTCAGACAAACCATGGCTGAGTGAAACCCTGGAACAGTCACTATGGCAGAAAGACATCACATCATCGTCCTACTCTCTTCCTATTACTGATATACACAGGGGATGATGTACAGAATACTTCCTCTCTTTTCTTATTGCTTCAGGATCATGTGACATGGGACAATAGGATGTGCAAGTTTTAGGCAGAGCTTTACTTTATCCTGTTTGCTGATATTCCAGTATGGTTGCACATTACCTTAGTTTCTGCACAACAGGCCTAACCCGGTCCTTTGTGGTACGATTTTTAACTCTGCATGGGTACTGGAGAACAAAGTTGATCGTATATCAGGCTTCATTTTCATGATCATAGCATATACACGTAAACATGCGTTTAAAACCTTTTCATATGTTTTTCCATGACCGTCCGCACACAAGGCGTAGAGGAGCACAAAAGTGTTACAGATGCTGGAAATACAAGTGTGTACTGTACATTAATTTATTTATTTTTTTGCATGCCAACGATCCACTCTCACTTACGGGATGTAACCGGGCTAATTCAGAGATGAAACGTGTGGGGCAAATACACACCAATTTGTGAGAAATCTGCATCTTAGTGGCAGCAATGAACACATTTTTACACCAGAATAGATTCCCACTAGAGCTAGTTTTGAATTTCACATCCATCCAACCCACCTCATGTTCATATATAAACAGAAACAGTACACAAGCGTAAAGGAACTGCCTTGCACCCGACCGAATATACCAGGTTTGGTATTTTGTCACCCAATTTAACAATTGCATTGACAAAATATAGCGCTTTTGGTCAATACAAATGATCATGAAAGCATTTTGAAGTCTGAAATATGATCAATCACTATTTTGGATGTAGATTCTCTTTCTTTTTTTTTTAGCAGTTATACATACATACATATATATATATATATATCCTGGTAAGTCGTTCTTTTTGAAAGCACATCGGTATTGTGTTTGGTCTAATAAGTTTAGGCAGCTTCGGGACAGTTTAATACAGATACACTGCCTCAGTATTATTCATTCATTTGCTGACTGAGTTTAGTTTAAACACCATACTGTACTTATATCGCTTATATTCAAAGGAAAGCTTGAGGTGATGTGTGTGTCATTTTCTTCTGGTTTCTCTGGTATGGTAGCTGCAATGAGTACAAGAACCTGACAGCTACATACAGGCTATTTTCTGTTTTTTTATGTAGTTATTAATCATAGATTTTGTTTCTGATTTTTCCTGTTGTGACAGTACTTTTTATTCACCCGTTCATTTTAATTTTCAGGGATCAATTTGCGTCGCATCTCAAAGCGTCGAAGTGCAAACAACGAGCTTTCTGGGCTGAATAATATTTCAGCTTTAAAGATCAGTATTATGGTTGGTTATGTGTACGCTTGTTATGTGAAGGATTTTGTCTAGTACTGTGTGAAACTTTGAAAAGCAAATTTAACAGGCTTCCCAAATGCAAACCAGCAAAGTCGTTCAGCTTCAGAATGACTTGGTCTAAAAAAAAAAAAAAAAAAAAAAAGCAATTTTACAGCAATTCACTTTCTCCTGTCGTCTTTACGTAGACACGGTTCGGATCAGTGAATCTTTCGCATCTCACATGTACTTTTGTCTGAGGTTTAGGTGAACTGCCTAGACTTAGGATCAGTTGAAGAGTTCAGTAGCATTTGAAACATTGCAAACTTTGTGAGGAACAGAGAAACGTCTCAAGAGACTTCGGTTTAACATTTTAAAATGTTGAGTAATATGTTTTTGTAGATATGTACATTTTTATTGAAGCTTGTTCGTATAAAGATATGTATATCATCCTTTCTGTACACGTTACCTTTTTTTTTGTCATTACATTCAGTATACGGAAAAATAAGCGTTGCAGAGAATATTCACTCAAGCTTAGGACGTATGAGTTATGGGTTAGAAGATGCGTCAGAAACGTCATTATTTTACGTCGTTCTCAGCAAACACCAACGCTTTCTGTAAAAAACAAAACAAAACAAAAAAAAAACAACTGTCGTGCCTCACAGGAAACAAAAATTTTCAAATTCTGCTCCTTTGCTGTTGAGAAAAGAGCCAATCGAAAGCTACCGCTCTTCTGGGGGCCAATGGGTGCACGCTCTCCATAGGAACAGCCAATCGGCAAAATCTCGGTAGATCCGCCAGCGGAGGGGTAGCTGCTCTGAGGGAGAGCATTCTCATTTCTGCCAATTGGGAAAAGAGCAGCCGTGCATTAGAGACAGAGACGGAGAGTTCGTTGGAATCCTAAGTCTATGAGCAACAGACTGAGTGATTCAGATCATGCCAGGTAGACCAAGTTGTAACATCAGTACTCAGGCACCCATCAGTAGCTGATTTCCCAGCTCTCTTTCTGTTCTTTGTGTCCAGCTGCTTCCTCCAGCGGAAGTGTCACTTCCAGAGCACTTCAGTTGGGGAGATCCCATCCGCTCTCTATCCCACCTTCACCGCTTCCCTCTTACCCTCTTCCCACACTGCGACATTGTTCTGAGGGGCATCTGTCTGCACTTTGTATGAGTGTGTGTGTGTGTGTATGTGTGTCTGTGCGCAGGCGTGTGTGTATGTGTGTTAACTGTAGCATAATGCAGGTCATTTTGCTGGTAAGACACCAGAGTACCGATGAGCTATCATTTCTACAGCTTGTCACATGTAATACACTGTATACCATAACCCGGCTTCCGGCTGCCAGGTTTGTGGACATGATACCACTCCTGTGCTTTTGCTTGCTCTATAGTAATATGTGTAAATGATGTAATGTCACTATTTTTAGGGCAATGTGGTACGATCATGCTAGTGCTGTAAACATTTAAGTGCAACTCTTTTTTTTGTGTGTGTGGTTTTCATACTATTTAATATATACTTTACATATCCATTGCATACTGTACATGTTACTCTACTAGCTCCACTCATTGACTGTGTGTATGCAATAAGGTCCTTAAATAACTGGTGGCTTAATTGCAGCCTAGCAAATGTGCAAATTTATTCACATTTGATACACCTAATATACGGTATATTAGTATTGAACATCTAATCCACGTCATGACATGGTAATAACTATATGATAATGCATGGATAATCTAAGTAGGTCTGGTTTTTGGACAAATAACTGGAGTTTTTTTTTTCTTTGTCCCTTAAAGAGAAGGTTTGTTCTGTTCATTGCATCATTGTATATTTATTTTAAAGTTTTTATTTTGCAAACCACTGAAATTGTTTTATTGTGTAAGACTTGTCATGTCTGGTTATTATATACTGTAAATAAACCATTGAAACATAAATGATTTAGTTTCGTATGGGCTTTTTATGGATTTTGTACAATTTTATAAGCAAGTAAACAACAGTCTAATATTTTTTAGGCTCGGTTATAATAAAGTGGGGAAAATTAAAACACATATAAAACAAGCAAAGTCATCTTTGACTCTCAACTTTTTTTATTTTTCATTTTCCTAAAAGAAGGAAAGAATAAGGAGCCTTTATTGGTCACAAATACAAATATAAAAAGTTTTTGGTTAATGGTATCCCAATTTTGTATCCTAGTGAACTAGTGTTAATGTATTCATGGAAAGAGACTTAACCTCCTACGACCTGGTGTTCACATACTGTACGTGGACATCACTGCATCTAAAATGCAAGGCCAAACCAAAGCTCGGGTCTTAGGAGGTTCAAGCACTTTTGTACATTGCGCTGTATAAGGGCATCTGGCAAATGCTGTAAAGGTAAATGGAAATGGAAATGGAAATATTGCCAGAAATCTGTTTGACCATCATACCCATGTTGAACATCCCATTCCAGATGTAGTCCCCATTCACTCTTCTGTGAAGTTGTTCCACTAGATGTTGGAGTGTTTCTGTGGGGATCGGTGATCAGCTACAAGAGCATTAGTGAGATTAGGGTGAGGAGGTCTGTGTACCAGTTCATCCCAAAAGTGTTCAATAGGGTTGAGTCAGAGTCAAGGTTCAGTGCAGGACACTCGAGTTCTTCACCTCTAACCTTAACACCCCATGTCTTCATGGATCTCGCTTTGTACGCAGGGCATTGTCATACTGGAACAGCAAAGAAAAACTTTACTTCTACAGCATAACTTTCTATACACCTTTGTGACAACAGTTTAGGGAAGGACAAAATATGGGTTTGTGAGTTGGATTTCCAAATACATATGGCATTATAGAGTACATTTAAATTGACTGGGTCAGAATTTAGGTTCATTTATATGATACCCATGGACCCAACAATGGTAGCATGTTGCTGATATAATGCTCAGCCTTTATCAGTTAGCCACCACTGCCCTAGAATAATTCAGTTTATCCACAGATGCATAGGATTTGCCTAGACCCCAACTTGAGAAGGAAAGGACAAGTGGATGACATTCTCTAGACAAACTCTCTCGGCCGACAGGTTATTTCAGCCTTTCTAACACTTAAAGTCTAACACCTGTAAGTCCATAAGCTCATGAGGAAATGGCTTACTTTGGATGTCAACAAATTACTGATGTTCTCAGGCCACTAGGATTGGCAATGTTTACTGTATAGAACAGGGGTGTCAAACTCTGGCCCAAATTTGGCCCGCGGTGTAATTATATTTGGCCCGCGAGATCATATCAGATGTGCATTACAGCTGGCTAGCCGCATGCTCCGCTAATACTACAAATCCCAGAATGCCTTGCCACTGTATTGACGCGTAGTCACGAACAGCAAGCGCCCCTCATTCTCTGTTGACGGTCGTTAACAACCATGTTACAGTCACATTGGGCAAATTAATTCACCCTCCACAAAAATGGCCAAATGAAAGATGGACAATAGGAACTTTCAAGACAGGAGGGAGGCAGATTATCTGTTCACGAATATAAAGGACAGACCTGTTTGTCTTGTATGCTGACGGAGCTAACGTGTCTGTAACGAAAGGATATAACATAAGAAAGGAAACATTATGAGAAGTATAAGGACCTGGACGTAAAGCAGAAGCTCCAGAAGGTGGAGGAGATGGAAAAAAGTCTGGTTTCCCGACAGACTATGTTCATGAAAGCAGGTCCTATGTACCATGGGGATGGTGAGAGAATCAGGTCATGGGAGCACCAAGCCATTCCAGTCAGAAATTGATTGACGGTGTGTGACAGAGTCGTTTGAGCTAACTTGTGGAAATGTCAGCAGATGCAACTCAGGTTAGCTAAAACCCACAGAGTTCCAACAGCTCCATAAGTACAAGAATACATTCACCATAGCCTTAAGATAATAGGAGATGAGAAGATGAGAGGCTTATGCTTTAAAGGACAGGATACCAGGAACTCAAAGCATAATCACAAGCAAGTTAAAGAAGCATGAATGTATTTATAGTAAATATTATCTAATAGGTATATAAACACACTAGAGAAAATTCAGGCGTTAGGTACCACCTCTGGTGCTTACAAGGGTAACTGAAAATATCCATGTAGATGATAGTACAGTGGCTGTGCTGTCCTTGCCACAGGATATAAATGACTGATTCCCTGACATGAACTAGTGTCTTCCTGCCTTGTTCCTCAAACAGGGTCTTAATCCATTATAACAACTTTGTTTATCCCAGCGTTAAACATAAACTCATGCCCATGCATGTTTTGTATTTATAATGTTCAAACGTTATTATATGCTCACCTAATAACCCACAGAGTGTTCTCCACTTCATCAAAACATTCCTTTAGAATGTCACCCCAAATGTGATTAACATTATGTACAGTTTTATCCATATGGCTGGAAATTTATGACATTGTTTCGAATAGTTGGACACATGAAGCTTGTTATTTGTGTTTATATTTTATATTTTGATTACACACAACTTAAGAGTTGTGTCTTGAACAGAAGAGCGTGTATGTGTGTGCCCTGCGATGGGTCGGCACTCCGTCCAGGGCATGGGCGTAAATCCCGTGGGGGACGGAGGGGACATAAGAGGCCCCACCCACCCCCACCCCAAAATCCGAGGATTGTACCCACCAAAAGGTCAGGTGTGTGGCTACGGCTCAGTTAATGATGAACTCCATTAAGTAGGGTATTTTATTCACTTTAAATAAAGCGATTCTCTTTAATGTAGTTGATGCAGATTCATTCATAAATTAGTTGTGGCAAAAATGCTGATTACTGATATAATTTTACATGAATCTGCTATATTAGCGATTAAAATCTTACTTATCTAGTTAAGGTTAGCTTGTTTACAATAGCTTGTTGCATAGTGCACTGCAACTAAAATAGCTTGCTGCATAGTGCACTGCAACTAAAATAGCTTGCTGCATAGTGCACTGCAACTAAAATAGCTTGCTGCATAGTGCACTGCAACTAAAAAACTTTGTTTTTCACTGTGGGGACATATCTTTATACTGTATGTACAATTTGACTGTATTATTTGTGTCCCCCCCTTCAAAAATAGCTCATGAGAAATTTAATATTTATTGTCCCCCCCGTACTGTTAAATGAAATTTACGCCCATGGTCCAGGGTGTATCCTGCCTTCATGCCCGATGACGCCTGAGATAGGCACAGGATAAGCGGTAGAAAATGAATGAATGTATGAAT
>NC_062533.1:4394137-4409137 GCF_022655615.1 Tachysurus fulvidraco
GTGTGTGGGTGTGTGTTCACGGTGTGTGTGTGTGTGTGTGTGTGTGTGTGTGTGTGTGTGTGTGTGTGTGTGTGTGTGTGTGTGTGTGTGTGTTCACTGCTGTGTGTGCACACTTTGTATGGGTTAAATGCAGAGAACAAATTCTGAGTATGGGTCACCGAACTTAGCCGTATGTCACGTCACTTATTTCAGCAACATTTTTCCTTAATACTAATTTAATAAAAATGTTCTTTTAATGTAAATACCAAAAGAATTCATTTATTTCATTTTGTATCCGTTATACATAAGCCTTAATACATAGACAGCTTGGATCACTAAATCAAAATCAATTTTCCAGAAATTTCCAAAATACCACATAGAGAAAATTACAAAATTGCTGAAAAACTGCTATGTGTTTTATGTTGTTGTTGTTTTTTTATCTTATTGATGAGCTGGTATTTGTTGACATTCACTAAAATTAAGTTCACAGTATGCTTCTCCAGTGTGATCATGTCTTCATTTAACCAAGGAAAAAGAAAAAAAGAAAAAAGGAAAATCCTGTCTGTCTTTGGTTTTCATGTATATCGTAGCTAATGAGGAACCTCTAGTATGGCTGACGGGAATTTGGAAACTTTCAGTCAGGGGATTGAGTCGATGCTCAGATTCCTGACATTTATTTGCACATTTAGCAGAAATGTGACATAAAAGAAGGACCACAGATCGGAAAGATGTAGGGAAGCAAGAAGTAGTATTCTGAGACAGCAAATTACAACAAATACAAAATATTAACAAGGTTCGAGAGTCAGACATCATCTGAGGGAGTTTTGTATTTTTTATTTTTTTCTTACTTACCGGTGTTGCCTCTGACGTCCTCATAACTGAAATTTGAAACTTTATTATTCTTAATCAGACATTTTACATTCCTATGAAGATGCTTTGTGACAATGTCCACTAATAAAGGCTCATAGAATCTTAAATGGTCATAGAGTAAATAAGTTTTAAAGAATCAACTATTTTTCACTAAAATTACTTCGGTTGCCAGATATCTTACGGTTGCTAGATACTTTCACCGTGTTAAAAAAATGTCTTTAGTGAAATTGAGGATATGAAGAAAAGAGTATCCCATAAACAATGGAGGTGAGATGCATGCAGTTATTTGGATGAATGTTTTCGAGAGCTGCTCGCCTCCAGACAAAGCACTAATGGTGAACCTTTACTACTGCTCTGTGTCTTATGACACTGTGTCTACACTGTGTCCCTTATTCACCTGGTAGTCAGACTGAATCATGCATCAGATGACTGGAGTCAGAGGAGCATTTGCGTCAGACTCCATGATCCTTTGAATACATATTTAACACATAATCAAAAAGCATTTGTACATGTTTGTTGAACAGCTTTGTTCAGTAATCTCTTTTCTATTGTTTAAAAAAAATAAAAAATAAAAAAATACACCTTTACGTAAAAAAAACAAACAAACATGTGACCACAGTTTAAGTTTAAATCTATTTCACTTGTTCATTGTCATGGGACGATTAAGCATAAATTCTACCTTTTTTTTTTTTTTTTTACAACAGACCCCTGGACCGTTGTACGCCAAAGATTCAAGAATACAAGAGTTTAAAGGCTCATGTTACATCAAATTCTAAAAGATAGAAAAAAATCACATAAATGTGTGCGAAAGTGTAACTAATGATGAGAGTGACTGTTTTCCCGAGCGTGCCTGGATCTGGAAATGCTCTTTAGTGAAAACATCGTCCACACGATCAGATGTCACATGGATACATCAAGATGTAATTAGAATGTTTCACAAGATCTTCAACCACAGTCCAGAAAAAAAAAATGGCTGGAAAATTGTTCAAAAGAAAAAACCAAGAGAAGATGACAGATGAAAAAAAAAAAACTTGAGAGACACCAGACTAAAGCAACCCCAATTCACAACAGAATCACAACAGAGTTTCTCAGAAGTTTCTTAGCCACTTTTAGCATCATTGCTCAGTCTGTCAGTCTTCTGAACACCAAAATCACCGGTGAAGTCTACGATCGTCTAAAATGTCTATAGACACCAGACTGTTGGATATGTCTGGGTTTATCTTTTGCATGATCCATTCCATTCCATTCTAGCAATGACCGAAAATGCTAGACATAATATTTCACTGTTGCTCACTTGTCTTCTCTGGAAAATTTCTTAAAAGATTACCATCAATGCTGGTTATTTTTAGTCAGCTTTGGTATTGCACTTAAATAGAAGCAGTGTTTGTCCAGGTTTCTAAGATATATTACAGCACATGGCATTCATTCATTCATTCATTTTCTACCGCTTATCCAAACTTCTCGGGTCACGTGGAGCCTGTGCCTATCTCAGGCGTCATCGGGCATCGAGGCAGGATACACCCTGGACGGAGTGCCAAGCCAACGCAGGGCACACACACACACACACACTCTTATTCACTCACACACACACTACGGACAGTTTTCCAGAGATGCCAATCAATGTACCATGCATGTCTTTGGACCGGGGGAGGAAACCGGAGTAGCCGGAGGAAACCCCCGAGGCACGGGGAGAACATACAAACTCCACACACACAAGGCAAACGTGCTAACTACTAAGCCACCGTGCCCCCCTCAGCACATGGCATACTTTTTTATAAAGTATCCCAGATTGTTAGGGAACTGGAATCAGAACAGAGAGGATTAAGGGTTGTTCAGTGTCATCTCATTTACATCCTATCATTTGAAAGCTCTGTTTAAAAATATGAGGTGGATTTTTATACAAGGCTGATGCAAATTATGTTCTTAGTGGTGTTGAGTTCACTAAAGAGCTGGGCTTTCAAACAAGAGCTTCATCAAAAAAACAAGAATGTCTGCTCTAGTTGAGTTGATGAACCTACTGTAGATCTTGCCGTCTGAGCGGCCGTGTGTACTGCTGTACGATTTGTAATTTGGTTTTATGCAATTGTGTGCTGATGATAATAACAGTAAATATAAATGATGTAAATGAGAACAATATAAATCTCGTCTTTAATGTGATTTTAATCGAAGTGTAGATCTTATATAGAAATTATTGTATAACTGTACAGGAAGGATCTCATTGTTGGAAGGTATCAATCAGGAGAGTGGTACTAAAGATTAAAAATACCTTGAAACACTGTGAACAGCATCATTCATTCATTCATTTTCTACTGCTTATCCGATCTTCTCGGGTCACGGGGAGCCTGTGCCTATCTCAGGCGTCATCGGGCATCGAGGCAGGATACACCCTGGACGGAGTGCCAACCCATTACAGGGCACACACACACACTCTCATTCACTCACACACTACGGACAATTTTCCAGAGATGCCAATCAACCTACCATGCATGTCTTTGGACCGCGGGAGGAAACCGGAGTACCCGGAGGAAACCCCCGAGGCACAGGGAGAACATGCAAACTCCACACACACAAGGTGGAGGCGGGAATCGAACCCCGACCCTGGAGGTGTGAGGCGAACGTGCTAACCACTAAACCACCGTGACCCCCTTGAACAGCATCATCAATTGGGGAAAATGGTTCACTGAAGTGAGTACAGTAAGATGAGGACATCTTCTCAGGGAATCTGCAGAAACTTCACATATAACTCTCATGAAAGAAAAAAATCCAGCACACTAAAGTCTAAACTCATGTGCCAGTGTGTTTGATAAGTCCAAGGTCAAGACAGCTTATCACCCACATACAGTACCTATGATGAAGCATAGGGGTGGCAGCATCCGCTATGGGCATGGTATCTTTTCAGATGGGTCTTAGATAGGATCGAAGCCTAGACAGCAGATGAATAAAACACTTCAAAATAATTTTCCAGCATGATATCAATCCAAGTCAACAAAGGAACAGCATCAGAATGGCTGAGTCAGAGCCCAGGCCTAAATCCATATCAAAAACCTGTGGAATTTTTGGAAATTCCACAGAAATTTGTCTACTCACGCTACATCTTTGACAGATCTGGAGTATATTTGCAAGGACTCTTATCCAAAAAGACTGAGTCCTGTATTACAGCCATAAAGCTCTTAAAGAAAGTATTAGTTAAGGGGAGTGCAAACTTATGCAATCAGGTTATTGTAGGTTTTTCTTTTTTTTTTCCTCATAAATTGTCGTATCTGTTATTCCTGTCATTAACAACTATTATTGTTGACCGTGTAATAAGAAAAAACACGTGAGGTATCAAACAAATCCTAGTGTTCGAGCTACATTCATCTTGGCTGAATATCAGAGTTCATCTAAACATCGTATCGCAATTTGTACATGATGTACACAATGTAAATGCTTTACACATATGGATTAGGAGTTCATCCAGAGAATACTCGATGAGAACAGCTACCATTTGGTAAATGTACCTTGCCAAAGAGTCTGCCTTCCATCTGTCCAAAAGGAAGAGGAAGGAATGTGATAAAGGGCCATAATAGTCAGATTTGATTAACTTGTAGAACTTGTTATAACAAAGCACTCCTACTGGTATTCCTCAGTTCATGGACATTGCATCCAGAAACAGTTCACCACCAAACAACACATGCAAATAATATTCATTTCACTATATTTCATTTCACTATTTCACTATGAATGTACTGTATTTGTGAAATGTAAAGCGACCTTGAGCTATGGAAAGGTGCTATATAAATAAAACTTCTTCTTCTTCTTCTTCTTTTATATGTTTCACTATATCTTCTTCTTCTTCTTCATCTGAATATTCTGACGTATTTACATATCCCATTGGGGAAAACCTGTATTATTTTTCACCAGCTAATAATTTTGTCATCAGTTGTAACGCATTAAAAACGTTGCTTGCGGCATGAACAAAAATCAAACACACCATTAATACTCAGTGTCAGATCTTCTTCGTACTCAAACTATTATTGACTACATGAACAAACAATGTTGCCTGGATGTAATCGGACACTTCCTCTCGTCCTCATCCTGTTATGAACAACATTCATATCCGATATCGTCTACATAAAATGTGTTCAAGCACGATTTTAACTCAAGAAAGTTCATGACGTAAGAATGTTGTTAGAAACAACTATTAAACTTGAGAAAGTCAATGATGTAAGAATGATGTCTTTGTAATTCGTAAATAAGTTTGATGGTTTGTGTAGACTACTTTTTTTAATATTGTGTCTGTGTTTGCAAAAAGGTGTTTGAGATAAGATGGAATTGTGTTTGTACGTTTTTGTAGACTTGATCTTGAGATTTGATATAAGATTATTAGATTTTGGTGATTGTGTTAGATCTGTACTCTGTGAGATGCTGTTAAAGCTTAATAAAAATATCTGTTTCCCATTTAGGGGACATGGTGGCTTAGTGGTTAGCACGTTCGCCTCACACCTCCAGGGTTGGGGGTTCGATTCCCGCCTCTGCCTTGTGTGTGTGGAGTTCACATGTTCTCCCCGTGCCTCGGGGGTTTCCTCCGTGTACTCCGGTTTCCTCCCCCGGTCCAAAGACATGCATGGTAGGTTGATTGGTGTCTCTGGAAAATTGTCCTGAGTGTGTGAGTGAATGAGAGTGTCCAGAGAAGTTTGGATAAGCGGTAGAAAATGAATGAATGTTTCCTATTTTATATTTTTAAGGTTATTTAATGTTGCACCTTTTCTCTCTGTATTGGGCAATTGTTTTGCAATTGAACTGGAAAACAACATGAATACTTTGTTTGTTTATGTGAAAAGAGATTTATTTACAAGGTGAGTCATGGATTAGAAGAATGGCACATGTTCTTATAATTGTGTGTAGAACTTTGCACTACAAGTGAGCTTAAACACCATTGGGCCAGTAGAATGTTCTGTATAGCAGGCTTATTGGTTTGGGGATTATTACAGAGATCGTTTTTTTTTTTTTCGATAGATTTGTGAGTGGAAAATTTGTGAGGGGAAAAAACAAGTGGAAAAGTGGAAACGGTGTGTTGGAATACGGCCCCTTTGAAAACGATCTGACTGAGAAAGAGCCAGAAATCTTTGTCTGAGACGTGTTTGTGAGGCGTTAGTTTAACATAATAATTCTGTTGCAGTCATGCGAATGTCTTAAGCACTCTTAATGTTCGCACTTGAGTGTGCATGCAGCCTACAGCCAGATGGATGGGTCACCATGTGATTATAGACTGCTATTGTCCTTTGGAACCTCAGGCTGAACATATTTAACGGTGGTAAGAACTTTTAGTGTGTGTATGTGTGTGTATGGGCACTGTGGTTAATGTGGTGTTAGTCTTGCTTTCAGCATAAGTAATTTGTCGGGTAAGTAAAAAGGAAAGGAAAGGAATTTGAGCCATAACATTTGCACTACTATATTGTAGATCATTCGTGCAGTATGTGACTTTAAATCCCTGCTGCCAAATCAATGATCCAGAGATTATTGATGAGGAGAAGTTTGTCAGAAAACATGCTGTTCTAACAACAAGCCAATCACAGCTGAGGCACACTGGGTGGATCATTTTGCATTTTTCTGACACAGGTTTATGATAATCTTACTATATTGGGTTTATCTGTTTATTATATCTCTATATAAGATAGGGATATAAGAAGACAATATTGATGATTGACTATTCTCCTGGACACATATTTGAAACTGAAAAAGGCATAATAAAAATTATGAAGCAACATCATTCCATGTATGAATTCCAGATACAGTGCTTTGCATTAATATAATAAAAAAATGGAAAGAACCGGTAACTGGATAAGGATCGATCGTGTTAGTCAGAGAAGCAACCGAGAAGCCAAAGATAATTATGTAGGAGTTTTGTAAGTCCACAACTCACATTTCAAAGGATAACCATAAACCAGACACTCCACAAATTCTGGGCCTTTCTGAAGAGAAGTGATAAGCAAGTTTTATGAAATGGGGATGGATCATTTATAGTGTGAATATTATTCCAGTTCCAGTCTGGAAAAGATCTAAGACTGAGATTCACCTTCCAACAAGGCAACAACCCTAAGATACACCTGAGTGGTTCAAACCAAGATCCAGAGTGTGTAACAATGCCCCTGTCAAACCCAGACCTTAATCCAAAGGGCATTCTATGGTGAAACTTGAGATTTTGTTGTTCACCAATGGTCTCCAAAGACTAATGGGCATAAATGTCAACAATCAAATTGTTGAATGATACTTTTCCCAGAAGCTTGGACAAAAGCTAAATCACAGCCAAACGTAGTTATAACAAGTACTGCCGCAGTAACTTAATACTTTCTGCTTTTTATTTTTAATAACTTTTATTTACGTTCATATAAAAACTATATTTTGTACAATCAGTTGTTAGGCATATTGTGTAAATAAGTACTTGGGGTATAAATTAATTTCAGTTCTAGGTAACACATCGAAATATAGAAAATGTCAAGGCAAACTTATGTGTGTTATACATAGGGGAGCGAAAGACCTGGTTAGGGTACAACCACTTCCTACATTCTGCCAGCTGTTGAGGAAGTGTTAGAGTCTGTCCTTGTGTATGTGTGTTAGTGTGTGAATTTGTGGTAAGTGTGGATGGTGGATAGTGTGTAAGTGTTGCAGGGGCAACACAAGGTCAGTTCAGACTGGTATCTCTCTCTCTCTCTCTCTCTCTCTCTCTCTCTCACACACACACACACACACACACACACACACACACACACACACACACTGCATCTCTCTCCGTCTTCTTGGTGATGGAATGGTGTGTAAACCACAGAGTAAAGGTACTGAGGATAGAAGGATGAGAGAGAGGAGTGGGGAAACTGGTGCTCCGTTTATCTAGATGTACTCAACTTCCTTTGGCACTACCACAGGGGTTTTGCAAGAACAGAAATACACACACACGTTTATAAATGTGTATAGATTCACACACACACACACACACACACACACACACACACACACACACACACACACACACACACACACACACACACACACACATTGTAACACTGTAGATCCTGTGAATAAATTTGACATCCATGAAATGGCTGTTATATGTTACTTAAGACCTGCTGAGGTTTAACAGAACAAAGGCACGAAACCTAAAAATATTGGAATCAAGACCAAGCCCTTGTCTTCTTTTCTTAGCATAGGTCAGGACCAGGTTAAGTCTTTTTTGGACCTTCGGAAGGCAACTTGGGTGTATGGTGTTTGTAAATAATTTTGCAAACTGTGTTGATTTTAGAGGGATTTCCAATAAATTCTTTTTCAGTTCCAAATTTTAACACTACAAAATGTGTGTGTGTGTGTGAGGGGTTACAGTGCAAAAGAGGATTGAATCTTCATACTTTTATTATGTCTGTCTGGTCTTTTAACGTTGTTCAGTTTCAAATATGTGTCCAGCCCATCATCAAGATCGCCTTCTCCATGGGGCATTTGTGTCTCATAAAGACATAATACACCAACAGATGAACAGATAAAATATAGTCAGTAAAATGCAAAATGATCCACCCAGTGTGCCTCAGCTGGGACTGGGTTGTTGTCAGTACAGCATGTTTTCTTACAAGCAAGCAAGCAAGTCACCTCATAAATAATCTCTGGATCATTGATTTGGCAGCAGGGTTTTGTAGTCACATACTGCACGAATGATCTACAATACAGTAATGCAAATGTTATGGCTCAAATAAGGGACTAAGGATACATTTTCTTCTTACTTTATTTGTAATAAACATGTATGTGATACTGGGTATCACGTACAACAAAGTACGACAAACTTTAACGACAAAACCACATAACAGCAAACAGAACTTCTTGTGTTTGACCTTCGTCAACAAATCTTCTAAATTTAACACAAATATTTTCTACATAAAAACAAACCAGGTTTTGATAAGCTTATGCAGCATTTATTTTCATCCAGAGTTGCATTCATTGCTTGCTAAGCGCATGTTGAGAGAGTCGGACTGCTGTCTAAAGTCAGCTCCAACACATCTTTAAGAAGTTGGGTTAATGGATGAGGTTAAATATTTCCTTAGTTAAATCCAGGTGAAGCTTAGTGGTTAGCACGTTCGCCTCACACCTCCAGCGTCAGGGTTCGATTCCCGCCTCCGCCTTGTGTGTGTGGAGTTTGCATGTTCTCCCCGTGCCTCGGGGGTTTCCTCCGGGTGCTCCGGTTTCCTCCCTCGGTCCAAAGACATGCATGGTAGGTTGATTGGCATCTCTGGAAAATTGTCCGTAGTGTGTGAGTGTGTGTGAGTGAATGAGAGTGTGAGTGTGTGCCCTGTGATGGGTTGGCACTCCGTCCAGGGTGTATCCTGCCTCGATGCCCGATGACGCCTGAGATAGGCACAGGCTCCCCGTGACCCGAGGTAGTTCGGATAAGCGGTAGAAAATGAATGAAAGATCCAGGTGGTGACTTTTTTTTGGCCAGGCAATGTAATATACCATGATTTAGAGCAAAAAAAGAAAAAGAAAGCTGAATATCTCAATAGTGTGGATACAATTCTGAGTCATAAATAAAGATTTAGTCATTTTCTGAACATTTAAGATGGTATAAGCTGATGGATGTGAGTTATATATGTCATGAAAAGATCAAAGTCAAACAGCTCTGCACTTTACATAGAAATGTGTAAGCATAAATCTTTAAAATACTGGGCTCTCCGGTGGAGGAAACAAAGAATGACAGTAAACCTGAACTCAAAACGCATTCATTTGTGAGCCCTTGAGCCTGCCCATGCATCTTTAATGAAAGGGGCAGACAATCGTTGTGAGGCTGGAACGTTCCTCGGCCAAACTCATGTCCATTATATCGAGCCTCTGATGCTGACCTTATTAGTGCTTTTGTTTGGAATGGTTAATAATTGATATGTGCAGTGTGAAGAGGCTATACATAATTAAAATGGGTCATTAGGTCGTGGGGTGTATGGGGGTGAAGAAAAATGTGTTGAGCAGGTTATAAGCAGGTAAAATGAAACATATTGTGGTCAGATGCATGTGTGTATATTATCTGTATGGTGTATCTGCACCACTACTAAAACTACTGATGTGTAGAAATTTTACTTAGCAACAAAAAATATCTGAAAAGTAATTAAAGTACAATAAAATCACAGCTAAGAGCATTAATACGTACAAAAGTGTGCATATAAATATAAATAAATTGGACACTTTTTTAGATATGTTTTTATCTGGGATTTATCTGTGATGTTGTAATTGGCTGTATTAATGAATTTATTTATTTATTTTGCATGAATTTGTTTCTGTTAGATAGCATCTCTACATTCATGCAGATTTCCATAACAGTACAGTTTTAATTGCACAAAAAAAAAAAAAAAAAATACAGTTATGGGCCAATGCAAATAACGGTTGCCAATAACAGCAAATATAAGCAGCTGCCAAAGAGAACAAAACATAGTTTTCTGAATGCATGTAACTTAATACTCTTATTTGTGGTTAAGCTGGTAAAGCAATATACACATATACATATAGGCCTACCATGGAAACACACCACATGACATAAGACACTACTATAGTTTACTATAGGATCTCTGAAAATAATAAAGCTAGTGTTTAGTTATTTAGATCCTCCATAAATCATGTCCTTTCTTCACCTTTCCTTCATTTTGCCCATCATCACTCCATCTGGAGCCAAGAAAACAGGCATGAGATAATCATCAGTCATATCACAGGAATGTAAGCAGGAACGGGGCATGTCTGAAGTACAATGTGAGTAGGACTGTGGCCATGACTTTGTTATCTTACTGTGAATGATCGATAGAAATGGGTTAGAATATGTCTTTTGCCTTGCCTTCTGTATTTGCAGCTGTAGTATGAGTACAGGTTTCTCCTCATGGATGCCTCTCTCCAAGTCAAGGTTGATATGTTTATTATTGTGTTTTATACTTTCAGCCTTTTAATCAGTCAATCAGCTAACCTCAGATCAAATCTTGTGTTTATTTTTCCAGGTTACACACACTACAATCTGACAAACCTGGGAGAACTAACAGTCATGGTGCACGGTGTTCGTTCCAAAAAAATGAAAATACCAACAACAATAAATATTGGCACACGGTGGCTTAATGGTTAGCATGTTTGCCTCACACCTCCAGGGTTGGGGGTTCAAATACCGCCTCCGCCTTGTGTGTGTGGAGTTTGCATGTTCTCCCCGTGCCTCGGGGGTTTCCTCCGGGTACTCCGGTTTCCTCCCCCGGTCCAAAGACATGCATGGTAGGTTGATTGGTGTCTCTGGAAAATTGTCCGTAGTGTGTGAATGTGTGAGTGAATGAGAGTGTGTGTGTGTGCCCTGTGACGGGTTGGCACTCCGTTCAGGGTGTATCCTGCCTCGATGCCCGATGACGCCTGAGATAGGCACAGGCTCCCCGTGACCCGAGAAGTTCGGATAAGCGGTAGAAAATGAATGAATGAATGAACAACAATCAATCACATGCAGATTTATAGCATAATTTTAGCACTGAAGAAGATTTGGCCATAGACTATTAGTATAGATGGACAACCTGATCATTTCTTTATATTGCCATTCAATTTTTAAAAAACTACAACCAGATCCTATACAGAATTTGATACCATGAGTCTAAATCCTCCGCTGGGAAGAAATATGGCAAGAAAAGAGGTCTTTAAACCCTGACTAGGTCTTTTAACATTGAATGAAGAATGTATGAAGCAGTGCAGGTTGTGATGTGTGCTTTGTGCATTTTTGGCTTTGTAGGCAAGCATCAGTCTTTTAAATCTGACAAGTAAAGTTAGTGAAAGCCAATGGAGGAAGCAAAGCAAAGTGGTGGTGTGGGAGAAATTAGGAAGAGTGAAAATAAATCTTGCAGCTGCATTTTGGATCAAATGCAGTGGTCAAACGGTGCTAAGAGATTGACCTGCAAGGTGTTCAGTCTGCAAACAGGTCCTGTAAAGAATTCAGTGGTGCTGACATCTGTAGACAGAAATGCATTTGAAATGATTTTTTTCACTTACATTTACAGCATTTCAGCCTTATCCAGGAAGACTTTCAGAAAAAAAAAACATCTACATTTTCCAAAGCCCTAAACCATCTAAACCAGTGGTCCCAAACCCCCCAGGCCATGGACCGGTACCGGTCCATTGACCAAATGGTACCGGGCCACCCAAGGAACATTAAATGATTTCCATTTTATTTACTGTGGTGTATTTCTCTCGGGTTTGTGCAACTTTCCATGGATGAGAGGTTAATAACCGGGAGCTGAGAGACGTGACCTAAAGCCGCACCGATACCGCGCATGCGTAAAATATCATGATATCGGGCCGGGTTTAGGTGACGTCTGGAGCTGAGCGGCTGCAAGCGGCAGTGGTGTTGTAGCTTTGGTGGAGAGAGAAGGTGTGTATCGCTCTTCTCTCTGTTCACCGGTACTTTGTCATGTTTAACAGTGCTTGGTGTACGTGTATATTGTGTTTGCTCAAATTTAACCCACAAATTAGCAAAAATGAGCACGAAACAGACGTCGTTAGGAAGTTAGAAACTCTGCCGGTGTTCTGGATTAAAGTCATGGCGGAATACCCTGAGATTGTCACCACAGCATTTACATCCCTATCGCCATTTCCGACATGCTATCTGTGTGAAGCGGGGATTTCTGCAGTGACGGCAACCGAAACAAAACAACGGAATAAACTGGACATAAGCAACACACTTCGGGTGTCATTGTCTCCTATTACCGCAGATGGAACCGTCTCGTTGCAAAGAAACAAACTCAGGGTTCTGTCCCCTGTTGTACACATATTGCATTGTGTGTATCATCCAGAATATATTTTTCTGGTACCCTACACCAGTGCATTTGGTTTCCCCATTGAGTATAACCCTGATGATGTACAATGATCAATCAGGTGACTTGAGCTGAGCTCTATTATTGGCCAATGGAGCTCAGCTCAAGTCACCTGGTTGTGGGCTGAAAGATAACTAAGTTTGAATAACAAGACCTGGAATTGTGGTGCTATTGTTGCATCCCTTGTAACAGGATGAATAGAACACTGTAAAAAACAGTGTTCCTCATGTCATGGTTTAAGTATTTTCTGACGAGTCTCGCAAACGTTTGGTTTAGGTGTTTGACCTGGCCAGTGGAATGTGGGTGGTATCCTGAGGAAAGTCTGACAGTTATTTTTTTATTGCTGATAAATTTCCCTACATATACTTGAGGTGAACTGTTATCCATGGTCTGTTACAACATACTCGGGTAGACCATAAAGGCATGATAACTTGGTAAAAAATTACTATGGCAGCTTAGGAAGATGACAGGATTTGGAAAAAGGATCAGCGATCAATTATGGACTTAATGTCTTGAGAAAGCATTCGAACCTATAGGTTGTTGTTCATGATTCAACACAGACATAGAAGGCTCTAAAAAACTCTGACATCTTCAGTCATTGATGGCCACCATAATTGTTCTCCACCACTTGTTTTCCATGAATGCCTATCTGATAATATCACTGCTATACAACTTTTCTTCCTAAAAAAGAATGGGAGAATGGTTTTGGGAAGACACTAAAGAGACTTTTTGGGAGACACTTGTCCTACATCCTCCCTGTCCAACTCTGCATTTTTTAACGGGGCTCTATAATTGAGGGTAAAATGAAGTATAGGGTCCAATGGCTGGATGACAGATAAGTCTCTCAACATATAATTTCAGGATTTCTAAAGTATGTGAAGCTCAGAAACATGAGATTAGCTTTGTCTCATCAAGCTGATATAAAGTGCAGCTTTAATGGCTTGTTTATTCGGTCGCATAGCTACTATGACTTAAATCTTGAGCCAAATGCACAAGGGTGCAATTTCAGGGGAGTTCCGTTGTGTTGAATGAGCAAATGTTGAATTGATATCGATCACGTGTCAATCGCGATACATATCGTTATCGTTTTATCGCCCAGCCCTAACTCAGAGGCATCCACTTCCACACTTAAAGTCAATCAATATTCTGGTTGATACAGTATGTGAGCACTCATGAAATGTTCCTTCAACTTTTAAAAACGCGAGTGTTGTCTTCAATCTTCTTGCATATCTTTATCTTTAGGAGGTACTGTAGGTCAGGAGAGTGGATAACAGTCTGAATTTTACGGTGAATTGTATATAGAAATCTTCAAAACCTAGAAATCTCTGTAGCTCTTTGGTGGATGTTGGTTGTGGCCACACTGTGATGCTTTCACTTTGGTTTTGTCTATCTACACTCCCTGCTATGCATGCAAGGTCCTAGGAAATTTTTACAATAAAAGTAGAGCATTTCTAGCCCTTCACTTGAATGGTCTTAATCTCAGGGACTATTCTCTGCTTGAGAAGGGTGGGGGTCAACGGTACAATCCCAGGTGTCCATAAGGAGGCAGTTCAGCTAGCCTAAGGTCTTATTGTGGATTCCTGGCTTTTCAATCTGATTTGTGTTAGCAAGAAAGAGTTACAGCAGTGTAAACTCCATATATATAGGCATACCTTCCATAGGTGTCGAGACACCTGGTCGTAGGTGTCGACCCAGGGTAAGCCCAGAAGGATGACATTCCAGGGGTATTTTTTGGTTATAAATGTTCATCACTGATCTCATATTTGGTGTACATGGTCTCCATTCCCTGGTGGAGTTGGAAAATATTTGGATAGTGAACAGCAGATTAAACAGATAGGGATTGTATTTCATTTATTCTCAAACATAAGGCTAATGTGATGGCTCACCTGATAACACCGTGTTTCTTTGGATTGCTGACGGCACTCAGCACTCAGCTCGTCACATATTTCCTCAGTGTAACGTTAGTTCCCTCTGGCCCTCAGTGCTTCTTCGGGTATAAATCTGACTGGAATGGGTTGCAGATGCAGAGAACTGACAGCCAGTCTTACCACCAGAACCACCAGCACCATCATCACCAATTTTTTATTCTTTATCAGATTTCTACAGACTGCCTCTCCTTCTTTTTCTCTGCGTGTCCATTTGATGTTGGTGTGTAGCACAGTTTTTGTTTCAGCATGATTTCGCTCATATAATATATCTTATATGACAACACAAGCATAGAGCTGCATACCAGTGTCAATTAAATATAAATGACATGCCTGCGACTGTCTTAGTTTTGTCTTTTATCTAACATCTGTATGAAACGTACAAAATCTTGAGAGTT
>NC_062533.1:4419137-4444137 GCF_022655615.1 Tachysurus fulvidraco
ACAACAACGACATCAAATTATTGCTTGATTCAGCACTACGGCATATTTTGTATGACTGTATTGTTATGTTAGGATTTGCAATCTATCCATGTAATTTAGACCCCACAGAGAGACAGAGAAACAGAGAGACAGAGCGATTTTTCACTAGTGCAATATTTTTCAATGGTGCAATACAGGCGCAATATTCACTCATTATACGGAGAATTAGAGCTGATTGGATTTACATTGATCTGTTTGGATATTTATGCAGCTGTGACTCAAAAACTTGGAAGAAACATTGGTTTTTGTCAGCAAATAAACAGTTTCAACATCTTTTAACACGTCAAACACCAGAGGACATCTGTGTAATCTCACTGTGACGGTCTGATCGCTCTGCGGTTCGATTTCACTGTGTTTGTAAACCTCAGATTACTTCAATATAATTTATCCCTGCATGCACAGTCATTTGTGTCCAGGGCATTTATGTAGTGTCAAAGCAATTAAAGCTATGGGAGGTATTTTCAGTTGTCCCTCTGGGAGAAGACAGACAGAGGCAGAAAAAAAACTCGGATTGTTTATATAAAGTAGAAGCATGAAACATGGTGTTTCTCTGTCAGAGTAATATAAAGCTTCAAACTTTTAAACTGTCCAGTAATGTCCTTGGGCTTCTTGTTTGTCTTTTATACCTATGTGTTTGACTGTGTTTGTCTTTTATATCGTTTATAAATATATTAAAAAGATTCATACTGTTTGTTATGACATAAAGAATCATCTTATAAAGCTAAGGACCTTTAACGAACTGAACGAAATGAACGACTTTCAAAACAAGGCACAGCATTGATTATTATTAATTATATATTTGAAGGCAGATTATATTCACTTTCTGTGCTGGTGATCACACGAGCGTTCACCACTTTGTTTGACTCCACGTCTACACGACGTTATACTTCGTCTGTAGTGTGAACCATATAACATATAACTGTAATGAACCTACTTACATTACTTAAGTAAACTACTTACATTACATACATCACATTTCCAGGCAAATATTTCAAGCATGCATTTTAAGCATGTCTACAATGTGTACAGTGTGTACACATTGTAAACCTTCCTTGTTTTGGTGGTTTGATCGGTTTTTGGTGGAGTGAAGCGCCTCCTGGTGCTCACAGAGCCACAGAGACTTTTATAAAGTTTTAATTTATAGACACAGCCATGTGCAACACAAATGTGTATACATATATATATATATATATATATATATATATATATATATATATATATATATATATATATATATACAGTTAAATAATTAACTCCGCTTGTGATTAGCTGATAAATGTATAAATTCAAATGAAGATTAAATGTTATTGGGTTCCATAAGTTCATTCATTCATTCGTTTTCTACCGCTTATCCGAACTTCTCGGGTCACGGGGAGCCTGTGCCTATCTCAGGCGTCATCGGGCATCGAGGCAGGATACACCCTGGATGGAGTGCCAACCCATCACAGGGCACACACACACTCTCATTCATTCACACACTCACACACTACGGACAATTTTCCAGAGATGCCGATCAACCTACCATGCTTGTCTTTGGACTGGGGGAGGAAACCGGAGGCCCCGAGGCACGGGGAGAGCATACAAACTCCACACACACAAGGCGGAGGCGGGAATCGAACCCCCAACCCTGGAGGTGTGTGCCGAACGTGCTAATCACTAAGCCACCGTGCTCCCCTGGTTCCATAAGTTCTGCAGTTAAAATCAAAGTTCTCTAAGAATACAAATGTATTACTTATAACTACATCCTAAGAATGGAAAAATTTTTGCATGATACTGGATTAAAATCATTCCTGGATTGTACAGAATTCCGACATGTAGCTTTTTCCCTTCAGGCTATGTTTTTTTATTTTTTCAGATCCCAGCTACAGAGCCATGCATAAACATTCACCCCAATAAACTCTTGGGGTGCAACTTGGAACTAACATAGACTTAAATAGGCTTTGTGTCTCGAATCTACACAGCGTAAGCCATAATACATTTTTTTTTTAATTTTATAGTAACTGCTTTATCCTGGTCAGGCCCACAGTAGATTCAGAGTCGATCCCAGAACCACTGGGCTCAGGATCAGCATACATTTACACATTTACACATCCACACACCCACTCACACCCGGGGGCAATTTAAAATAACTCCATGTTTTTGAAAAGTGTGAGAAAACCCAGACGGAGTCTCCACAGCCTCCAACTCGAGCTCAGGATTAAAGTGGTGACCCTGCAGCTGTGAGGAAGCAGCGTTATCCCCTGTGACACCAAGCTATTGTTTATTCACAAATATACAACATAAAAAATGTGTGACACTTCTTCAGAACTTTGCAGATTTTCATGATTCTATTTGTTTAAGTATGTACTCTAACAAATTCTGGGGCTTTCCATGAACAGCTGTATTTATTTAGAGATGATATCAGATTAACTGCACAAACATGAAACATTCATTAAACTACATACATCGATATATTAGACTTTTATGGTAGCTGGTTGCACCAGAACTTTTACAGGTTTCAAAGCAACAGATGTGAATACGTACATAATAACATCTTTAATAATGGGTCAAAATATGAAAAAAAAAGGAAGAGCGACACTAACTATACTAAAAAGTAATAGCAATACGAAAATGTCTGCTTTCTTGGGTTTAACGAATCTTTGTGTGCCATTTCAAGCCCTTAGCCTAGAGGCTAATACCTAGAGCTTGACCTTTTTTTTTTTTTTTTGGACTTCTCTTGCAACTGGAATTTATCACAGCACACTTGATGGATATGAAGTAAACCTGCACACACTTTGCACACATTTGCACTTTATTCAGAACATCAATACTACATTTCTATTATTCATATCACCATATTTATATTCATATAATCGGTTATTGTTATTGTAATAGACTTTGTCTATTTATCTGTTTTATTTTATATTACTTTTAGATTTCATTTTCCTTTCATTGCATGTCATACTGTGTATGATTGTATATATGACAAATACATAAAAAAATTTGTAGGTAGGTAGGATTAAATTTACTTTAAATTATAAAGTATTATAAAGCCTGAACATTGTTTTGAAGAACACCCTGCTTGTAATAATCTGAGCTACATGTGCTTCTAGTGATATATTAAAGATGTAATAAATCAATGTGACACGTTCGCTAGCAGGCACAGATTCATAACATACTCCTATGATACATATGTCATGTTTCCAAAAAAAAAAAGAGATTATGTAATATATGAAATATGTGATGTTCACACTGAGATGATTGGTATTTTGCCCTCAGGAAATTTACTGTAAACGAATCCAGAGTTCCAGAGGCTATATTGTATATAAACAATGATCTAAAGTTTGCCCTAAAGAAGTTTTCCTGAAGAACTGCTTGATGGTTGAAGGGTAAATATGCATATATCATGGCAGGATTGGCATTTCAGCACAATTCCCGTATGCTACATTAAATAGTCTTCATGACCCTTTGTAGCCTCATGATGGCGCTAGTGATCCTCAATCTCAACTTCTAAATGATTTATACTCAAGTCTCCATTCATCAGACTCCATTTGCAAAAAGGGAAATGATTTATAATCATACTCTCCGATCCTATCTACGCAGATGAGTCTAATTCCAATCAGGGTTTCCTCTGACTTTCTCACTGGGAATAAATGAAATTTCATTGTACTGCATTTCATTGGCTCTGTACATGTACCTTGCACAATGACAATAAAGTCGAATCTAATCTAATCTAATCTAATTAAAAATGTCTATCTTCAGATGAATATTTGTTCTGCAAAGCTGCTTTTTGTCCATTGTCCTTGTCCACGTGTTATACAAATAAAATAGAAATGAATCAAACTGAATCAAACAGAAATTCTATTGGAATCTATTGGTTGCACAATTCCACTAGACTACAAACCGTTGTAAAAAATCACATTATTTACATTATTTTCTGTTCACCTAAATAAGGACGAGGTTCCCTTCTGAGCCTAGTTCCTCACAAGGTTTCTTCTCAGGGAGTTTTTTTCTTGCCACCATTGCCTCCGGCTTGCTCATTATGTTAGATAGCTTAAAGTTAGACATTACAATTTTTAATCTACAGTATTTCTATGCTTCTCTGTAGCTGCTTTGAATCAACATCCGTCGTTAAAAGCGCAACACAAACAAATTGACTGGAAATACTTTACCAATTTAAGGGAGCTTTTCCTTGCCACTGCTGCCTGAGTCACCTCAGACTTGCTCATTGGGGATAAATACATACAGATTGTGAACTATATATATTTAGTAATAATCTAGAATTTTTTTATTCTGTCAATTCTTTTTCTTTTATTATTCGTTATTTCCTTTATCATTCCTTATGTTTACCTTCTGCTCTATATTTATGTTCTGTAAAGCTGCTTTGAAGCAATGTCTACTCTATTGTAAAAAGCGCTATACAAATAAACTTGAATTGAATTGAACTGAAATAACTTTAAATGTATGTTGTAATGTGAATAATGCCAATTTTTGTTTTTATTTGAAACTACTGAATTGTATTGTAACAATTTAACTTTATGCAATTACAGGTTATGATTGTAGTAGATTCGTTCATCAGTCTCCAATGGAGCAATAGGAAAAAGCAGCAGCGTGAGCAAGGTGAAGTCCTCGGTCTTGTCAGAAATCCACTGCTTTTTAAAAATACGATGCCATTTGTGAACTATCCGAAAATTAATACAGCTAACTTAAGTACAATGAAAATGGCTTTTGTCTTTTAATAAGTGTGGTGCACTGCATTTCCAAACAAACTCTCTCTATAACACATTCATTACCTTTTACAAACTTCGGACCTCCACTGAGACGAGGCCGACTCTGTGAGGATCCTGAGACAACTACAGATCTACCAGCTCCAGTCGGACTCTGTGATACGAAAGATGAGATCTGAACTCCATGTGATCCTTACACCAATACAACATTTATCAGACTGTATATTTATAATCACACCCTCCAGAGTCACCCAGATGAGGATGAGGTTGAGTCTGGTTCCTCTCAAGGTTTCTTCCTTAGGGAGTTTTTCCTTGCCACTGCTTCCTGAGTCACCTCAGACTTGCTCATTGGGGATAAATACATACACATTGTGACTTACATATATCTAATAATAATCTTGAATTTTTTATTATATTAATTCTTTATATTATTCCTTATGTTTACCTTCTGCTCTATGTTTATGTTCTGTAAAGCTGCTTTCAGACACTGTCTATTGTAAAAAGTGCTATAGAAATAAACTTGAATTGAATTGAATCATATGTGAATGAGCTGCAACATCATTTGGTGAAGTGACTCTGTGAATATTAACTGCACAACTGTTCAATAAAATAAAAATGACAACAAAAAAATTCCCAAGAACAGCACATGGGATTCTGGACACATCCAGTTACAGTTAAATTTGACCCGTTTCACGATCACTCCTTTTTTTTTTTTACTGTACTTCTGTCTGAGAATGCAAACACAGCATGGATCCCTGTTCAAGAGGTCAAGATTACATACACAAAGAAAAGTATATTGGTTCATGAAAATGTTTGGGCCCCATATCATTTAAAGATGTGAAAAAATCATTGAAAAGCTTAGCTGTAGAATTTGTGTCACAAATTCAGAAAGGTCTAAACAGTGGAATGAAGCAGTCATGTCTAGGGTACTCATGTAGTAGTGAAATATTGTGTATATTTTAGTGGAACTATTCTACTTTCATGTGATGCCAGTGCACAGATATTAAATTGGCAACCCCTGTATATCTGTCCTTGGCTATTCTGGGTAGTCATATTGAGCTGAGTACTTCTAAGAAAAAGTTCAAGGATGGAAGGATGTTATTTCCTTTACACAGTACACATATATCCACAAAAACAATGAAACAATGAGATGCGCAAACTGCTGGTCTTTTCTCACATCCACCTCAAACCATATGCACAAATATAGTTAATATATTTTTTTTATTGATTTACACACACATACTTTGGAAATTACTATGAATGCTTTGTCTGCTCAAGGTTATAACAAAACAGATACAGGAAGAGAGGGGTCTCACACACATACACACAAACACACACACACACACACACACACAAACATTCCTTTGTACCCTGCCTTTTAATATCCCAAGGTATCTGCTGCAGATGGTGTTCACTGATACACAAATTCTGACACCTACAAATAGGTAGAAATATTTTTGATAAAAGTTTATTTTAGAAAACTAGTTATGTTTAAGACAAGTTCATTAAAATATATTCTTCTTCCGTGACCTACATTAAGGTCTTCACTTAATTGTTGAGCAAATCAAATAATAATAATAATAATAAAAGGAAAGTATAATGTAAAGAAGAACAAGACGCATGGAAAAGAACATGTATGAAAAAAAGTGTGTGTCTTTCTTTTTACAGGAAGTGGGAGGGTCTTAAAAAGCAGCCGCTCTTGCTCTGCATTCTTTCACGTTCGAACAGGAAAAAAAAAACGTTGACCTTTAAATAAATTCCAACAAAAACATTTACAGCAAAGCAAACACATACAGCTTATCTGCACCTACGAAATAAATTACATTTTGCTTTAAAATCAGGATAAATGAATTGAAATGAATCGCAGGTTCCAGATCAGATAATGCACAGTGATCAGATGACTGCTATACGAAAGGCTATATGTGTTTTATATCCATACTCCATGATTATAACTTGAAATCTCGACATACGGTTACAGGTGTGTACACGCAGAACTTTAATGTTAAGGAGATTGACTGATTTTAATAAATGTACCTGACTAAATCGTATTAAATAAACACTACAGAGAAAGCCATACTGCCACTGATCACCAGAATGCCAGGAGAGATGAAACAACTGCTGTGTGACATGGCCTGGAATCCTGTCTAAGAACCAACCTATCATAAGCAGAAGTATTGCACGAATCTGCTTTTCCAGGCAAGTAAAAAGAAAAAACAAAGAAAAAACACTTTGTATAATCATGTAGTGTAGTTGTTGGCTTATGGGTGGTTCTTATTAAACAGGAGGAATGCTATAGCGGACCTCTGTTTGAAACTTGTCATCCCTTTTGGCTAACGGTGGTTTCTTCAAAGCGTCGCTCTTTATTATCATCTCTTCATTGGCATACACAGGCGCCTCTGTGTCATCCGAGTGGTAGCCGGACTGGTAGCCGCTGGTTTGATTGGACGATTCGGAGGCCACGGATTCCTTACTCTTACATCGTAGCAGGGGGCTGAGGAGTTCAGGACTTCAGGTTAGTTCTCCTTGACCTCCAAAGCATGGCAGGTTACCTGTTATGGAAATGTCCGGAACGGAATCTCACCTGAATTTGGCCATCCTCTGTGCCTGATGATTGAGCACCTTCATCTCATCATGTGAAAATCCCATATCACAGTCCATTGGGCCATTCTACAGATGAGGAAGAATTAGTTAACAAATCATCAGAGCTGTATTAAAAATAATGATGAGAAGTGCTCTTTATTTATCCTTGCACTTTACCATTATGGCACTTTGTTCCAGTGAAATGTCTTCAAATTTATGCTGTGCATATCTGAAAGGAAAGACACAATGTAACACAGATTCAGAGGCGTGTGTGTGTGTGTGTGTGTCTGTGTGTGTGTGTGTGTGTGTGTGTGTACACTAACCCCACTGTTGGAGCATTATCATAGTGAACCTGGGTCTCTTTGCTTTTTGCACTTGGTGCGTTGATATATGACGTCACTCTGAGCTGTGGGACCCCTGATCCCCCCTCCACATCTCCCATTGTCAGTGGAATATAGTCTTTACCATCCTACATCATAAAGGATATTCACTCAGATCATAACTCTTACACTCATCAACATACTTTTATTATCACTGTTACCAATAAACCCTTAAATGAAACACATCTGTAACCTGTTGAGCGCTGGCCAGGAGCAAGTTGCCCAGATGTTCCACAAGTTCTGTGAATGTGGGTCTGTTCTTTGGATGATCCATCCAGCAGTCCAACATGGTCTGATAGCTGAAATGTGACAGTAATTGCATTTTAATAATCCAGGAATGGTTTGATGGCAACATAAAGAGCTTCACATAAAAGACGTGAATCAATGATGGCAGAGGCGTGGTCCAGTGCCGGCTGTATACCGAGAGATTGCGGGTCGATTCGTCAGGTAACGTGTGATGATTCTTACCTGTGTCTTATTAGAACGAGTTAACTAATACGTGTCTCTCTTTTTTCTTAACGCATGAAAGTAAAGAAAAACAGTTATCTTTGCTTTACCCAGGTTTAACAACGAATCCTGTCTCTTCAGAATCTGACGTTTCACACTGTACAGCCCAAAACCCTGGTCTAACCTTCTGTTTATTTGCATATTTGGATAAATACAGTACAGTGTGTGACTGCTTCAAATAATATCTCATTTCACACTTTAACATCAGTGAGGAAAAAATGATAGGTCTGCTGTTCTGCACTCGAGCAGGTATTGTTACCTTTCACCATCTTTTTTTGGTCTTTTTATGTTTGGTGTGTACAGTAGTTCACCAGGCATCTTTCTCCTAGCACTATTTGTTCCCCCTTGCTGTAGCACACACTTGTTTTGACTCTATCTACCGAGCCGTTTTTGTTGCTGATTGTGTGTCTGTTGCTAAGCTTCTAGAGTCTAGACATAGCATGCTAAAACCACATCATTTCACACTGTACACAATTAGCATCTGTTAATCACTGCTAATCCCAGCTTCAGAGCTAACCTAGTTTCTAAATAACACATGTGAAATATTCATTTACCCCTTGTTAAAACCTCAGTGTGAAAAACCCTACTGTATATTTCATGTATACCTAATATATCGTATTTATATCAACACTATGAGTGCAAGAGAAGTATAGTTACATCTCAGGCGTGGCATAGTCAGGCGGTCTCATTCTGGTACCGTCTTTTAGCCTCCTGCAGAACGACTCATCGATATTCACTCCTGGATATGGAGATGCACCTACATTTCACAACAAGTGACAGTAAAAGATTATTGCAGGATGTTCTTCTGTAGTGTATTGTATAGTGTATAGTAACTGTTATGATGCTTATTCTATGCTATAATTATGATACAAGCTTACAACAATAACTGCAAATTTACAAATGTTTTTCAAGGACAAGGCATTTTGGCAAATAAATTTAACAGGGCTGTCAAGTGTCATGCACTGAGAGTGACATTCATGCATTTGGGTCTTTTGTCACGCTCTCCCGCCACACATCGTATTTCTCACACAGAAAAACTTTGACAATTTTTTCACATATTTAATAAGCCGCAGCGCACAACATGTATCAGTCCGCACCGCTGTCTCTATGGAACCGGGCGGGAATCAAGCGCGTCTCCCCTGGAGCTCTTAGTCGAG
This sequence comes from Tachysurus fulvidraco, assembly GCF_022655615.1. Lineage (NCBI taxonomy): Eukaryota > Metazoa > Chordata > Actinopteri > Siluriformes > Bagridae > Tachysurus > Tachysurus fulvidraco. Next base: position 4,428,507 of record NC_062533.1, read on the forward strand.
TCTGACACTTATCAGCCAATCAAAAAAAGGAGGCTACACAACAGCCAATCAGAAAATAGCACTATTGTATCTGGGTAACATTTAACGCAACAACCAATTAAAAAAAACATTCATTAGCGAGGATATTTTCGATGGTCATAACGAAACAATCATGTCTGGGCTTGAGCAGAACTCTTTAAATGGGAGCAACATTACAAATGATAAAGGAGTCAGGATAAAGGTTACAAACACTTACAATAAACACCACCAGTCATAATCTCTCTCTCTCTCTCTCTCTCACACACACACACACACACACACACACACAAATTAATAAATAGAAAAAAAAGGATGTCACGCTTGCCTGTCTTCAAAATTTGAGAGCCCTGATTTACCTATAAAAAAGTGACTGATTAATGAATTATTGTAAGATAGCAAACTCCCTGACCCAAAGAGAAGATCTCCCAAAGTAGAACTCCAAAGGACCAAACGTCGCTCTGTGTTGTATAAACACGGTCGAAGATCGTTTCTGGAGCCATCCACTTCAGAGGGAGACGTGCCTATGAGGGAGATCAGGTTTGACATTACTGAGGTTTTAAAGATCTTGATGTGCAGTCATAGCTCATGAGAAAACCTATATGTGTGCTCACATCTCCTTTGCGAACATAATCTGGGTCTTTATACACGTCTCTGGCCAGGCCGAAGTCACAGATCTTCACAGTGTTATTCTCAGAAAGAAGAATGTTCCTAGCTGCCAAATCCCGGTGAATGCACTGACAGAAGCACAGAAAGGTTGTACATTTACATACACACATGCGCATACTACAAATACACACAAATATAATCACGTTTTTGAGATTTACCTTTCGAGAGGAGAGGAACTCCATTCCTTTGGCTACTTGAAAGCTATAGCTGATGAGATCCTCCATAGTCAACTGATCCCAGTCTGAGCTTTCTGCAGCACACAGATTCATAACATGTGTTCAGGTAGCAAGAAGCAATGAAGAATTACATCATTAAATGAAGGCAAATTTGTATAATCAAGGAAAGTAAATATCAATCTGACCTTTGACCTTTTCTTGAATTTTTTGATGGTAGAGAGTATAAACTATGAGTATACGCAATTTAGGAAAAACGACATTTTCATTTTCATTCATTCATTCATTTTCTACCGCTTATCCGAACTTCTCGGGTCACGGGGAGTCTGTGCCTATCTCAGGCGTCATCGGGCATCGAGGCAGGATACACCCTGGACGGAGTGCCAACCCATCACAGGGCACACACACACACACACACACACTCTCATTCACTCACACACACACACTATGGACATTTTTTCCAGAGATGCCAATCAACCTACCATGCATGTCTTTGGACCGGGGGAGGAAACCGGAGTACCCGGAGGAAACCCCCGAGGCACGAGGATAACACGCAAACTCCACACACACAAGGCGGAGGCGGGTATCGAACCCCCAACCCTGGAGGTGTGAGGCGAACGTGCTAACCACTAAGCCACCATGTCCCCCGGAAAAGAGACATTTGTATAATTCTAATAGTGGCATAACACCATGATTCTTTTGGATATTATTAAGATCTTCAAATAATTTAGTAGTTATTGTTATAGTACTGTATGTTATGGTAGTGTGGCTGACTAGCAGTACCTTGCTTATCCTGTTGAGGATTGGCGCTCCAATCACTTCTCAGTCCAGAGCAGATGGCAGTGCCGGTGCAGATATCCAATCGAGCAGTAGTCCCCATCCCCAGATCCCCTTCATTCAGGTCCACCTCAGTTCCACCAGCTTTATCCTGCATCAGCTGAGGCCTATGCTTCTGCAACAACATGTAAGAGCTCCCGTGAACCTTTGTAAATAAATCATTAGGATTTGTATTCTTGTTGCTTTGGCCATAAGACCTAAGTTGTGAATAGATCAATTGAGTCACATTAAATACACCTTCCCCCCCTTCCCCCATGTTTACCTTAAAGGGGCTATATTCTCCACGCTTACTCTTCAGATAACTGGAAAGGTTTCCATGCTTACAGTATTCCACTATTACCATCAGTGGACCTGACAGAAAGGGAGAAGATAAATAGCTTTTTCTGGGTTTTCAAAGTGATGGCAAAGTAATGGCAACTTTTTTGTTTTAGAGAACTTTAGAGAATTCTATAACCATGGCTCCTTCGAACAATAAACACTTCTTGCAAAGTGATGTGTGTGTACTAGAAGTACTGTTATTAAATACACTGGTGCTTTAAACTTTAAGTGGGGCTTTAAACTTCAACTAAATTAAGAATATAAAGTGTTTAGGTATGATAAAGTAGACTCACCACCTGGTTTGGTGCAGGCACCTAGCAAATTAACCACATTGAGATGGTGACCAATGTGGATAAGAATCTTCAGCTCGGACATCAAGGCACGGTACTCACTGGAGGTAGCACCCTCTGTAGTTGGGCAGATGTTACACATTACAATCATTTCATATCTGCAGGACAGAGATTTGCTTTGAGCCATGGGTTTTGAGGCGGCTTCCCCAAGGCCAACAATGAATTCGAGTGATCAAGTGCTCAACTTCTCCGAAACCTCGGATGTATAATGTTCCGTGCAACGGTTTACCAGGACAAACCAAAAGGATCCTGATCTCACAAAGTTTATTTGGAATTGTGATGCTTTTTAAAATATACAGTACAGAACTTACCTGTCTGGAAGCCAAAAAAGAAAGCAAGAACAAGGAAGGAGAGGAAAGAGGAAGAAGAACTCGGGTAAGTGGTGGAGCTTATTTACTGAAATAACATTCACAGCATCTAAGCCTCGAATTAATCAGCACTATCCAAACAATACATGGATGGTTCTATGAAGGTTCCATTGTACAAAAGGTTGTTTGTAGTGAAAAAGCTTCGATAGACCATAAAAATGTTCTTCCGAGCACTAAGAAAAAAGCCATTTACAGAAAGCATCTTTGGGCTTCATTCTAAACACACACACACACACACACACACACACACACACACACACACACACACACACACACACACACACACACCCCTCCTGACACCCACACTCCTGACACCTTTATTTTGTAGTGTCAAGCCAAGCCAACTCTTTACCAAAGATGTACATAATGCAATAATGGTTTGTCTAATTGGGAAACTTGATCTTGCACTACAGAATATAATACTAACACTTTTACAATCTAAAATTATTTACATTTTAGTCAAAGCTACAGGGCTGTTACCTTGTGCTTTGGATTTCTGAGTCCTTATCATAAAAGCATCTGGGTAACATAATAGAACGGGGCATAGAAGCCTTTATTATCGCCACATATACATTACAGCACAGTGGAATTCTTTTCTTCACATACCCCAACTGGGGTCAGAGTGCAGGGGCAGCTATGATACAGTGCCCTTGGAGCAGGGAGGGTTGAGGGCCTTGCTCAAGGGCCCAGCAGTGGCAGCTTGGCTGTGCTGGGCCTTGAACCCCGATCCTCCGATCTACAACCCAGAGCCTTAACCAGTTGAATCACCACTGCACAAAATGGCAATAAAGACAGAAAAAATGCCAGGGGACCTGCCACCTGAGGACCTGCTACCCCATGCTCAGTCTATAAATAAATAATTTGTTACTTTGCCTAGTTTGCATTCAGCTAGATAGATCACCAATTAAGCTTTGCTAAACCTGCGCAATTTTGCGTAAAATCCCTGGACCTCACACCTACCAGCACCCCTACAGCTCCATTGTTCTCCTCCTTTTGTTGTGCAAACGGCCCCATCACCTGTGAGGCCTGGCTCATTTGCATTTGTTCACTCAGAGTAGCTCAGATCCAAGGCAGGCCAAACCTCTGTCTGTGACGGAAACCTTCGAGGCCTATCTATACAAAATAGTCTGTTCAATTTATATTAAAAAATTGTGTGCTAAGGTTTGTCATTGCCATAGTGCATATCATATTTATACAACCCTTGTGCAGACCTTGGGTCTATTTGACTCATCTGGAAAGTTTAATGTGTCATAACGGGTTTCCTTCCATATATTTGCCTGAAATTTACCAGGATTGTTCCAAATTATGAACTCTGCAAGTAAAATTAATCTTGTCCTCCATTTAGTGGGGCAATTGGTCACACTTTTGCCCTTTTCAGCGCAATGAACATACATACAGACACAAAAATGTACACACAAAATGTCCACTAACACATGCACCCAAAACACACACTCACACACCACACACATACACACACACACACACACACACACACACACACACACACACACACACACACCACACACACACACACACATACAAATTGGGCATTGCATCTCATTAGGCCTCCAGAAATAAAAAACTACACATTTGTAAATATTTCACTTTTGAAATGCCTTTGCCAAGCAGAGGGCAAAATATGATCTGCCGAAACACACACACACACACACACACACACACACACACACACACACACACACACACACACACACACACACACACACACACAGATGTTGTGTTTTCATATTCAAATCATATTTGTTTTCTCTCTTTTATTCATGAATTTAGTTGCTTCAGTCAGCTTTGACCTGGGGATGTTTGACATACACCAGCCAGTGGTTATCCAAAATAATATTTAATCATTTATGCTTATTTTACTTAAAATCATGGCATAATATCATGAGGTTTATTGTTTATAATTTAAATATAATAAAAAGCATAAGAGGTGTAAAGGAAGTTTTATTCACAATAAATTATGCCAAGTTTTTGAGTGGTGTGTGTGTGTGTGTGTGTGTGTAGCCCGTTTTTGGGTGATCAGATGGTACCTGGTAGGCAAAATAGACATAAGTGTAAAATGTTCAAAATGTAAGCTGATCACACAGAATGGTGATCATTGTAGAATTTTTACTTTATAAGCATTCAAGTCAATTTGACCTGGAAAAAACAGGTTTTATTATTTACTGACATTATAAATGGTCAAAATGGTTTCAAAACAATCTCCTGGCTTTCAAAGAGACATTGCCAAGAGATGGATTCATTTCAATTATACAACACCTTCTAACAGACAAATTTGCTGCAAATTTCCTCCGACATCTGGACATGCTTCAACAAGAACTGTGCTGAGAGTTTCACTCCAGGAAAACACATGACCATAGATGAACAACTGTTCCCTACCATGGTTTGTTGTCCATTCACACAGTATATCGCAACCAAGCCAGACAAAAAGTTCTGGATGGCCACGGATTTGGAGACCAAATATGTCTGCAATGCATCTCCTTACTTGGGAAAGTACCCAAGTCGCCCAGGGTCCAGCTTGCGCAGTGAAGCACAAGCGATTTGCTACTGCACTGGACATTCCAATGTCCTCCTCTACCCACACAGTGCCGTCTTTTATCGTCTGGCTCAGACAGGGCTTCCCAGTACCACGGTGCATCTTCTGTGGAGGCATGTTGGGTTCTTGTTCTCAAAATTCACTTTTGGTGTTATAATTCATTGATGGCCAATGAAAATGAAATTACATCATTTTATTCTGTATGTGTAAGAACATGTCAAAAGCCATGGACCATAACTTCACTCGGCTTATGACATTTGTCTACAAACATACGTTGGAGACTGAAGTGTTAGCAAGTTTTCATTTTATTCATGTATTAGCAACTTTTCATTCTTTCCCAAGTAAAGGATGTCTCATAAACACTCCTCATGTCTCATACACACTCCTCTGCTAGGCAAAGGCATAGCAAAAGTGTATAAAAAGGCATAATGAAATGCAATGCCCAATTTGTGTGTGTGTGTGTGTGTGTGTGTGTGTGTGTGTGGTGTGTGAGTGTGTGTTTTGGGTGCGTGTGTTAGTGGACATTTTATGTGTGCATTTTTGTGTCTGTACAGGTATGTATGTTCATTGCGCTGAAAAGGGTAAAAGTGTGACCTATTGTCCCACGAAATGTGCCAGGGTCAAATTGACCCGGGAGGACAAGATTAATTTTGCAGAGTTCATAATTTGGAACAATCCTGGTAAATTTCAGGCAAATATGTGGAAGGAAACCCAAGTTATGACACATTAAACTTTCCAGATGAGTCAAATAGACCCCAGGTCTGCACAAGGGTTGTATAAATATGATATGCACTATGGCAATGACAAACCTTAGCACACAATTTTTTTTATATAAATTAAACAGACTATTTTGTATAGATAGGCCTTGAAGGTTTCCGTCACAGACAGAGGTTTGGCCTGCCTTGGATCTGAGCTACTCTGAGTGAACAAATGCAAATGAGCCAGGCCTCACAGGTGATGGGGCCGTTTGCACAACAAAAACAGGGCTGAAGAACTGTGAAAATCTCAACAGGGGGGAATCACACCTTTGGGACCTGCACCAGAAAATTAAAAATACAGTATTTCTAGTGTTAAATGATTAATATTAAGGCATATCTCACCTGGATGTTTCTAAGACGCTTGCCCAAAAGGTTTATAAAAATAAGGTAGTGTTATTACACTTACCCTTTAGCATCTTCACAGCTACTGTTGTGCAGGTCGTGGCCTTTTCAATGCCGAATGCCGCTGCCTCCAAAACCTGACCAAATGCTCCTCGCCCCAGCGGGTCACCTACAATCCCCAATTTCAATGTTAAATTTAGAATTTGTTACATTATGCAAATGTTTTAAATCCTTATTAAACATGCCATATTTGTTGTTTGTTTCCTTTTTACCAGTTCACTAGCCTTCTGTTCCACTGGTGGAATGAAAATGAATAGAAATCTTAATTTTCATTCAGAATAAACTAATGAAATATTAAAATATTTTATTGCTGCAAGTCTGATATAAAATGAGTCAGGAGGTCTCTGTTGTTAGACGTGTGTTTTTCCCACTGTAGGCTTGATATGGGTCTCAAGCTCACCTAGTTTAAGCCGTTCACGGGGAAACTCCCACTTGCTGACGTCATAGGTGAGTCTCTCACAGTTCTCGTCCACTGGCATGTCTTCTGTGTCTAAGATAATTGAAAGGTAGCCCGTCTTCATATCTCCGTCAGTGGGCTAAGGACAGAAAATGATAGACTGTATTAGTAGTAATGGGTCAGTGGGCAGGACTGATTAAAAAAACATGACTCCAGGCATCTACAAAAGCATTAATCCCTTTATGATTTCAGTAGGTGACCCTCATTACATCATTAGTTATGAGTTACAAAGAGGTATCAAGTCCCGCCCTGGCTGTCCCACACACACAGCATGAAATCATGCTGGGACATGGGAAGGAGGACACTTCACAACCCACAGTAGGGCATGTAATAGTAGGAACTCACAAAGGAAAAAAAGCTGTAGCCTAAGTGTGTGTGTGGTGTGTGTTTTTGTGTGTGTGTGTGTGTGTGTGAGTGTTTGTGTGTTTGTGTTTGTGTGTGTGCGTGCGCATGTGTGTGTGTGTGAGTGTTTGTGTTTGCGCATGTGTGTGTGTGTGTTTGTGTGTGTGTGTGTGTGTAAGAGAGACTGAAAGATGGAAAGTGAAATATTACCCGTTTTTTGTTGCGTATGACAAAGACAACGAGCAGCCAGAAGAACATGGCGATAATCACAGCACCAATCGGAACAATCAGCTCCACGTTCATCTTATCTTCTGCTCCTATAAAATATACAATAATAATAATAATTAAATGAAAAAGACAGTGAGGATTAAATTCCTACTGGAATTGTATTGCTAGTCACAGCAGTTTATAATGAATGAGCTGGTGATTTATTCCTGTCGAGGCATGAATACATGTTGCTAGTGGGAGAGATTGTAGTAGCTGCAATTGGGTGTGAACTTTTGACCTAACATTTTATTTAATTAAATAAGCTTGCATGAACTCTCTCTGTTTACACCTTGAGGTTTATCGTTCTGTTAACAAGAGCCTCGGGCTCTCGTTGTCTCTCATATTTTTAAAGTTTCTTTGCTAATCTGTTAACTACTGACATACCTCTTCTCCTCCTCTTCTTTATTCTTTCAGCTGCTGCTTACTCTCTCTCTCTCTCTCTCTCTCTCTCTCTCTCTCTCTCTCTCTCTCTCTCTCTCTCTCTCTCTCTCTCTCTCTCTCTCAGCCAATGCTGTCGAGGGACAAGTCACGTACACTTAGTGTGTCTCTGTTAACACTATTCACCCTGATTGTGATCCTTGTGTGTGCTTCTCTTTCTCTCTCGGGGTCTCTCGAGAGAGTAGGTGGGTGCTTCAGCTCACTCCTTCTATTCTGGGACTATATACTGTTGTTTTTTTGTGTGTGTTCTCCTGAGAGGATGTGCGTTCATACAGCCCTCTTCCTGACTAGCTAAAAATAGTGCTATTTTTACCTCAAGACATTAAATCGATTCCGCCATCCCAGACAAGAGCCAGGACCTAAAAAGCTAACATCAAGCCCATGGCCAGTGCTGAGCAGAGATACTGCAAGTCAGTCAATCCGAGATAAAACCAAAACGCTGCTCAGAGAGATTTTATTTTATCTTTTTTTATTTTTACTATTTTTAGCTCCTGCTCAGTAACAAACAGGACTAGGACTAACCTCCATAAAGTTTAACTATGTATTAATCAGTGGCATTTTATAGATAGATAGATAGATAGATAGATAGATAGATAGATAGATAGATAGATAGATAGATAGATAGATAGATAGATAGATAGATAGATAGATAGATAGATAGATAGATAGATAGATAGACAGGCCCGACTGATGTAAAGATATTAATTAATCTACATGAATCCCCAGTAATTTTGACTGGAGTCTAAACTCTATACCATATACAACAAAACGTTTACCCTCCACTGTAAGCTGAGCCTGAATGGAGCTACAGCCCTGTTTGTTGCAGGCTGTGCAGGTGTACAGACCGCTGTCCTCTTTCTTTACTCTCTGGATGGTCAGAAAGCGATTTGATGGACCCAGAATTATACCTAGAAATGATTACACAAACCACAGACCCTCAAACATAATCATCGTGATTGTAACTTGTCGTTAAAGATAAAGTAGACAACTGTTTTTGAATGGTGTAGAAAACTAAAGTATTACTACGTGTAGACTACTTTTGATAACCAGCCTGATACATTAACCTCAAAGACGTGACCGAAATTCTCTCACCAGATCCTTTAACGACAGTCTGGTTGTCTTTTGTCCAGGTGATGACGGGGTCCGGTGTGCCCCTTGCGTCACATTCAAGCATGGTAGAATCGCTCACATTCACTCTCTGATCACTTAAGTTGTTCTCAATTCTTGGAGCTTCCAGAGCTAAGATTGAAATTATGACCAGAAATATTTCAAATGTTTACAAATCTAATCAAGTTTAACTACAGTGAAAAATTCTCTTGGAAATGTCCTCACCCCGGAGACGCAGGTTGTGTAGCAGGCATGTTCTCTCACTGCTGTCAGCGTTCTCCATGCGGCAAGTGTACCAACCCTGGTCCTGCCAGCTCACCCTGGGTAAAGACAGGTCCAGGGTGACGTTAGGACCCCGCAGGCCTGAGACAGTGGCGTTGGGCTGGCTGAGGGGAGACAGACTGAGGCTGGAACAAGGCACGCTGGTAGGCAGTTTGGTCGGGTTGGACACGTTCTGCACTCGATACCAGCTCAGGCTGGAGTACAGCGTACGGTCGGCTACACAGCGCAACAGCACGTCCTCGTCCTCTATAGGGACGCTGGAGGGGAACACACTCAGATTGAGGAAACCTGGAGAGAAAGACACAGACTGTGTGAATGTTCAATTCGTTGAATTTAATATAAATAGCACTTTTAACCATAGACACTGTCAAAAAGCAGCATTACGATAGAAATAATAAAAATTTTATTTCTTTTCATCTCTTCTGTAGCACATGATTAAGTTTACCAACAGGATTTTACACTTATTTATTTGTTTGTTTGTTTGTTTGTTTATTTGGACATTTTATTTTACTCAAGGAAGTACAAGCACATTCTCTTAACCATAAGACCTTATTTTCACTTAGATTTATTTTTTTATCTGAAAAACTTTACTGGAAAAAACTGGACACACAAAACTGGATACACTTTTGGACCGTGTACCATTTTAATCACTAACGTTACACATAATTACACATTACACATATTAGTTGATCCCACTTGAAATTATTTTTCATGTAAAAAATTTTCAATTTAATCGATCCACATGGTCTTACAATAAATCCAACTGCAGCATCTCCAAATTTTTTGTATAATTTTTGACCCTTTTAAAAAAATATTTTTTACACATTGTGAGAAAAGGTAAAACTTTATAGATTCAATTTTTTTTTAATCTTAAAGTTTATTTAAAAATACCAGCAAAGATTTCTAAATAGTTTAACAGTCACAAACTACAACTTATTCAGAACTCTGCCGCCAGTATCATAACCCAAATTCCCATCATGCATCACATTACATTCCCATTCCCGTTATTCCCATAAATTCCCATTATAATCACACCCAGATGAGGATGAGGTTCCCCATTCTGTCTGGTTCTGTCAAGGTTCCTTCCTTTACCGTCTAAGGGACTTTTTCCTCCCCACTGTTGCCTGAGTCACCTCAGACTTGCTCATTGGGGATAAATACATACACATTGTGAACTAAATCTATCTAATATTAATCTTGAATTTTGCATTCTATTAATCTTTCTATTATTCTTTCTATTAACCTTCTGCTTTGAGACAATGTCTATTGTAAAAAGCGCTATACGAAGAAACTTGAAAACTTGAACATTACCCTCTTCCTTCGACAACTCCACTGGCTCACTATAAAACAATGTATTCATTTGAAAATTCTTCCTCACTATTAAAGCTCTTTATAACCTTTGCTCCACCGTAGTACTCAGACCTTAAAGTTTAAGGGGTCGGCAACCCGCGGCTCCGGAGCCGCAAGTGGCTCTTTCACCCCTATGCTGCGGCTCCCTGTAGATTTGGAAAAATATTTAATTTAAATTTTTTATTTTTGTTAGTTAGTTTTTAAAAAAAATGTAATTCTGAATTCTAAGATCATGATGCTCTTGTAACATTAAAATAAACCGTGTTTCATTTTTTTTTTTTTTTTTTTTTTTGGTCGCTCAAAATATGTCATAACTGCCGACTTGCGAAATCCGACACACAGAAGCAGGGCAGTTTTGGTTTGCTGCAGCCGGCAAGTTAAATTTTTTTATGTCATGCAGGGCGTTCAAGTGTCACGCATTGAGGGTGACAGTCACGCATTTGGGTCTTTTCTCACGCTCTCCCGCCGCACATCATATTCTCACGCAGAAAAACTTTTTGACTATCATATATTTAATAAGCCGCAGCGCCCAAAATGTATCAGTCCGCACTGTGGAACCGGGCAGGAATCAAGCGCGTCTCAGTTCTTAGTCGAGCCTGACACTTATCAGCCAATCAAAAAAAGAGGCTACACAATAATAGCCAATCAGAAAATAGAAAGTATCTGGGAAAGATTTAACGCAACATCCAATGAAAAAAAGCGAGGGGTTGGAGATGTCATGCTTGCCTGTCTTCAAAACTTGAGAGCCCTGGTCATGAATACGAATGACTCAATTATATATTAAACATTTTATTTGAAAGTAACCTTCAACCCAGCGTCTTTTTTTTTAAGGTTAGTTCAAACTGTTCAAAAAATTTTTGTTTGCCTGCAGAAATAAAATTGTGTTTAATCGATAGCAGTTAATTGATTTCATAAATGCAACACACTACAGTTTTTTCTATACTTTCCATAAAGGTAAAAAAACGATATATGCGGTGTTATCTTCATTTTAGATGTCAAAAGGGTTTTGTGGCTCCCTGTGGTATTTTTCTGTGGGAAACGGGTCAAATTGGCTCTTTGAGTGTTTAAGGTTGCCGACCCCTGCCTTATACAGTTCTACGCTCCCTCCCGTACTCTCCATTGTCCCTCATCAAGGCCTCTCTTTACACCCTCCGCCTGTTTAACCACCACGAGCGCTTATTTAGCCACACCGCTCCTTGTCTCTTTAATTCTGTCCCAGAAAACATCCGTAACACAGACTCTAGTCTCTAACGAGTTGCTACATTTCACCTTGATGACCTGCAGTGACAAAATAATAACATTTTACTCCAATTAACGATGATGATCATTGCTCTTGATTAGAACAACGAAAGTGAGCAACACGGTGAGACAGAAGCACCTGATGTACCATGACTGTGACACATTTACAAAAACATGTCAAAAGAAGGCGGTAAATAGAACAGTACAGTACTTACTGTAGCCATCCAGTCCTCACGGTTGATTAGATAACTGACGTACAAAATAGACTGATTTTTTTTACAGTACATCAAGCTTTCAGCAATCAAGCAGTTTGGATTGTTAGTTTTATTAAAATGACGTTTTATTCATAGAGAGCTTTTAACGATGAATATTGCTTTAAAGCAGCTTTAAAGAAATATCAAAATTTAGAATAGAGATTAGAAAGTTTTAAATTACATTGATTTTGATCCTTATTGAGAAAGCCTGAAGCAATGGCGGCGAAGACAAACTCCCTGAGACGATATGCGGAAGAAACCTTCCTCGGCTTGGAAGCCTTCCTCATCTCGGTAACACCGGAAAGTGTGATTATAAACATGTATAGAGGTTGTGTAAGCAGGAGCTTTCGAGCAACTTCTAAATTTAATTCTCTTTAATAGCTTTAATTCATAATAGTCTCCAGGCTGTCCACGTGGAGCCACGTGGAGCCATCACCAAGCAGCATTACCATTATAGATTATAACTGTATTATTATAAATCATTGTTACCAAGCGATCTTTAATGTTTTCACATTTTCTCTGGTTTCTTGGTGAAATGAACACTAATTTACTATCAGCAGCATAAATCGGTGTGTGATTAAAGTCGGACATCACACACTTCTTTGTATCCTGTAGCTTTTTTCTGTGTTTATATTTGAAGTTGTTTATTTCTTTGAGTATTTCTTTCCATGAGTAATTGCACTTGTGTAAATAACTTGGGTAGTTTTAACCCCTCAAGAGATCACTTACGTGCTACTTGAAATATAATGACTCTGTCCTCCTCTCCCACTTTGTTGGAGGCAATGCACCGAAACAGTGCATGGGCTACAGCTTTCTGGATCTTCAGCATGCTAACAGTCTGCAGAAACCACAAACCAGACAAGAAAAAAAAAGACATGAGACACACAAAGTGGATCTCCTTGGAACGAAATTGGATCACGAAACTAGTACAAAAATACTTGTTTCTATGATTATTGATACTTTCAAAACCTGCAAATGAATTTGATGGCTTAGTCACCAAACAGGAACTCAATGCTCTATATCTATCTCAACTAGGCTTTTATCACATAGTCACATATATTCAGCAACATGACATGCATAGACCAAAACATGATCTGAACTTATTTACTACTTGACACTTGTCATACTCAAAACCTGATGTGAGGTAACGATCTCAGCAAGAGCTTGAAGACATGCGTACAAATATCGATGGTCCCAATGGCTGCTTCTGGTCTTCCTCCATCACTTATGAGGTAGGGACAGCTAAATTGCTGTAGCTTATTATTATTATTATTATTATTATTATTATTATTATTATTATTATTATTATTATTATTATTATTATTATTATAGCAACTATCCATCCATTTTCTGTAGTGATTATCCTGTATGGAGAACCCGGAGTCCATCACAAGGGACTCAGGGCATACGGCAGGATGGGGTGCCAAGCCATGACAGGGAACAATCGCACACCCTTTCACACACTAGTGACAATTTAGCGATGCAAATCAGCCTACAGAACATGTTGAGTGGATGGAGGATACCCGAGAACCCAGAGGAAACCCTCTTGGGGAGCACAAGTATTATTATTATTATTATTATTATTATTAGTAGTAGTAGTAGTAGTAGTAGTAGTAGTAGTAGTAGTAGTAATAATAAAAATTTGCATGATGAACAATACTTTAGACAATGTTTGCAGTTTAACCAGCATATAAACAACATATTGTGGTTCAGAGTACTGAGACCACTTTGCCTATAGCAGTAGCCTTCACTTCAAAATATCACTGCAGTTACCTTAAGTGAACTGTCAATGAAGCTGGTGGGCTGGCCGATGTGGTTTCTCCCAGTGTTGTTCGAAATCTCCCTCCATTTCCCTTCACACGCTGCACTGTGATCTGATCTGGGCCTTAGACAAGACATACAATAACATGAGTCTCTCTCTCTCTCTCTCTCTCTCTCTCTCTCTCTCTCTCTCTCTCTCTCTCACACACACACACACACACACACACACACAACCATTCTTACAGTGTGAGGCATATATGCAAAAAAGCTGGATGCACATCTGCACAAACACTCAACCGGAAGCACAAAAACATTGAATTATAAATCCGTCATCATTTGCCTTCTCGAAATACGCCACTGCTATGGATCACTTTACACAAGCAAAGAATGAGATAGGAAATGTAAACAGTCTAATCAGGGTTAACAAGAAGAGAGGAAAGCAACAGAAAAACAAAAATAAAAGGCAAAAAACTTTTAACCGAGACAGTGTGAACAATGTTTACTTATTGACATACAGGACAACAAAAAAAGTCCCTATTTTCAGATCAAGCCATTGTGACACTGTTGTTTTTTGATCAGAGATACAAGGATGTTTAACATTTGAAGAAACCTGTTTTTAGAACAACAGGAAGTTGTAATGAGGAGGGAGGAAGCAGCCAAAGGTGAAGTCTGAAGATAAGGATTGCGTGATGTCCGACCGAATCCGAGTGCGCGCTCGTGCGATCGCCAGAGTAGCAGTATTTCAATCATGACACATCGAGCAACATACTAACTGACTCAATATACACAATACTGTGTAGTGTCTAAATCACATCCTCTTATCTGCTAGAGGCTGAAGTTCACACCCATTGTCTCAAATCTGTTTTTCAACAGCAGTGAAACACTTAACACATCAGCCAGTTCACGCTTTTTTATAGACACAACTACATCTATATATAATATAAAAGACTTTTTATTCTTTTTCAACACCAGCATTATTATATAATGGGGCAAGTCGTGGCCTAATGGTCTGACTCGTAATCCTAAGGTTGTGGGTTCGAGTCTCGGGCCGGCCACGACTGAGGTGCCCTTGAGCAAGGCACCAAACCCCCCAACTGCTCCCCGGGCGCAGCAGCATAAATGGCTGCCCACTGCTCCGGGTGTGTGTTCACGGTGTGTGTGTGTGTGTGTTCACTGCTGTGTGTGTGTGTGCACTTTGGATGGGTCAAATGCAGAGAACGAATTCTGAGTATGGGTCACCGTACTTAGCCGTATGTCACGTCACTTTCATAATTCAATCATGCGGACAATATTTGAGCTCCAATCTGGACAGACTGATATGTGCGGAACTTGGAGGCCAAATCAACACCTTTGTCATGTTCCTCAAATCATTCCTGAACAGCTTCTGCAGTGTGGCAGGGATCATCAGAGAACACTGTTTCAGTGAAGGTTTGTAAATTTTCAGTAACAATGTTTAGGGATGTATCATCCACATGAATACCAGCTCTCAGGGTTTCCCAGTAGAACACTGAACATATCCAGAGCATCACACGGTATCCACCAGTCACCACTTTCCCAGCTGTTCACATGATGTAAAAGAAAATATGATCCATCACCTTCTTCCGTTGCTCCATGGTCAAGTTCTGATGCTCACATGTCCAGTGTAGACACCTTCAGTTGTGTTTACTAAAAGCTGTGATGTTTTGTGGTGTTC
>NC_062533.1:4449137-4479137 GCF_022655615.1 Tachysurus fulvidraco
AATCCTATTTGTATCTGCTTAAAATGTATTATCTGTTCAATCCAGATGTTTTCATATTCAGTTGCATGCCTAAGTGGTTGACATGCACTGTTTGCTTTCTACATTTTTACAGCATTTAGCATTTACATTTTTATCTTATTTTTATACAACTGAGCAATTGAGGGTTAAGGGCCTTGCTCAGGGGCCCAGCAGTGGCAGCCTGGTGGACGTAGGAATCGGACTCACAACCTTCCGACAACTTAACCACTAGGCTACCACATCCCCACATGTATATGTATATGTATGTATATGTGTATGTACATGTACATGTATATGTATAAAAATATTATTGTTGTTAGAATCTGTTATTGTATTCATTTGGATCATCTGTTCGGATCAGAATCGTTTATTCATATTTAACAGACATAAGAACATTTTAGAGATTAAAAGCATCAGAGTCAGCTCGGGTTATCTTGACTGTTTCCAGTCTGGGATTTTAGAGGAACAGGCCACCAGATTTGATGTAAGGTCAAAACAGAGGATTGTTAGCAGTAATGTTTTACAGCTAATGCCAGCTTTGTGAAACCAGGGCAGAATTTGAGAGGAAAAAGTGGGACTAGTAATGACAAACTCAGATTGGTTGACACTAGCATTCAGGAAGACTTCATAATTGCATCATGCATTAATAGCTGGCAGATTATTTCATTCATTCATCTCTGGCGTCATCGGGCATCGAGGCAGGATACACCCTGGACGGAGTGCCAACCAATCACAGGGCACACACACACACACACACACACACACACACACACACACACACACACACACACACACACACACACACACACACACTCTCATTCACCCACACACTAAGGACAATTTTCCAGAGATGCCAATCAACCTACCATGCATGTCTTTGGACCAGGGGAGGAAACCGGGAGTACCCGGAGGAAACCCCCGAGGCACGTGGGAATCGAACCCCAACCCTGGAGGTGTGAGGCAAACGTGCTAACCACTAAGCCACCATGCCCCCCCTCCCCTTTGCAGATTAATTGGAACAGTAAATTGCTGGAATGTAACTTTGTGAGACCTTATTTAAAATCTTTGCATAACTGTAGTTCTTGTAAGCTTTTTGGAAATCCACAGGAAATGAAATTCTGCTGGAAACATGTCAGATCCCTCTGACTAAATAAATGAATAACATAAATAAATGTTTTGCTTTTACAAAATGATCTAGTCCTTGTCATTAGACGATTCCTCCTTACCTATGACAGCCAGAACGTAAGTCATGGACTGGAAGGTTTCATTCTGGATGTGAGTTTGGCAGTAGCCTACACCAGCATAGCTAATCACATGACTCGGGAGCACGAAACCTCTTCTGCTGTCCCAGAACACGTCCTTCCCGTCAGGTACTACTTCCTTCACTGGATAATTCTGTTCAAGTCGAAAACCATGAGATTTACAGGCAATGTCCATAGACAGCAGAAACATTTATGGGAAAAAAAATGTATGATGATAATCTCGTTGCATAAGTATGCACACCCTTAAACTAATAGCTTCTTAAAGCCGTTTATATTTTATTTCCCTACAGTTAAATGAAGGTTGGGGTAAGAGTCTTTTGACTAAGTTGATTTGGCATGTCCTGACTTGGCAATATTTTCTCTTTCTTGCAAAATTATTAATCAGACTCCTGTGTACAGCTCACTTCATCTCACTTTGCAGGTTTTTATTTGGGTTCAGGTCTGGACTCTGGCTCCTCTTATTTTTTTTAGTTGTTTCTTTGTTGATATGGATGTCAATTGGGTCAATTTGGGTCATTGTCATGCTGAAAGGTGAAATTCCTTTCCATCTGCAGGTTACTAGCTGACACTTGACTTTTTTGCACTAGAATCAACTGGTATTCATGATTCCCTCTACCTTATGGTGCTACCACCACCAAGAATCCTGGGCATGATTTTTGCTGATATCGTTTTCCTTTTTTAGCCAAACATACGTTGTTGTTTTTTTACTTTACTTTTTTTCTGGTTTCATTAGAACATAACACATTTAGTCACATGACTGTAGTAACATAATTGAAATTGCTTCCGTCTGGCCGTGCGACACCGACACCTCGACATTAGAATCATACGAGAGATTGTTTTTACATGCAGAAACGAGTCTTCTAGCTGACATGGCAGATACAATTCAATTAAATCCTTACATTGAATTAAAAACGAAGGCAAAATCAATCCTCAAAACATAAACACACAAAACTCGTCAAAACTCTCCCACCATGTACAGAGTGACGTTGAGGTCCTCCATGGAGCCAAGACAGGGAATGACCACTTGCTCTTCTTTTTGAATAAACACCACCTCAAAGTGTTGAGATAACCGGAGAAAAGGCATGCGGTAATCTGGAGACATGAAAGAATTGATTTATTTATATCATTTTGCTATTATGGTCTGTTTTCAATTGATTTGTCTTGTTGTTGCTGTAAGGTTTTAATGAGCTTAGAAGGAATTGCTTATTTCTCTCTGTCACCTAAGTTAAAGGCAACAGGATGTGGGAGCAAGGAACGGTATGGCTCTAACAGGAAGTAGGACATAGAGGTAACAGAGGACATGCATGGACAGAGGTCACACTAGAGGATCAGACAGGAAGTGTGCTTAGGCTTGATACTTCTTTCTCTCTCTCTCTCTCTCTCTCCCTCTCTCTCTCTCTCTCTCTCTCTCTCTCTCTCAGCTTTATATATATGGGTTCTTAAATTTACATATTATTATCAGACATACAGTCATTACTTTATCGAGTAAAAGTGGGAGGAACTCACCTTGCACAAAGACGTATACTGACACGGAGGTCTTCCCTTCCTCCACAGGCAGGTTTCTATAGTAACAGCGATACTCTCCTGTCTCATTTCCCATTGCCCCAGTGAGTGTGATGGTGCTACAGAACAATCCGTCCCCACTACAGTCAGACATTATAATTCTGCTTTCGGTGACATTCCGGCTGTAAGGTGTGTACCATTCCAAAATCTGACGTCCTCTATAAGACAGAATTCCAAAAACAATTTCTCAACAGTGCGTTTTATATGTTTAAACAAGGGATTTAGCTCCATGAAGGAATATCTGGACATGCACGATGAATGCTTACGTAATTCAGATTTAATCTAAGGTTTTGCATATACAGTAAGTCACAAATGCAACTTATTACTGTGATATAACTTATTATGTAACTTCCGTTTTATTGTTAAAATTCAATTACTACTGCCCACATTCACCTCCAGAGTTACTGTAGTGCATTCTTACCTGCAGGTAATCTCCAACGTATCGGATGTGTTGATTTTGTATGTCTTATCTGTGATGTTCAGCACTGGAGGGTCAGGTACAAACCTGTGCTCCATAGCTGGAAACAGAAAATATTACAAAAGTTCATTTATTCATTCATTCATTCATTTTCTACCGCTTATCCAAACTTCTCGGGTCACGGGGAGCCTGTGCCTATCTCAGGCATCAAGGCAGGATACACCCTGGACGGAGTGCCAACCCATCGCAGGGCATACACACACTCTCATTCACACACACTCACACACTACGGACAATTTTCCATAGATGCCAATCAACCTACCATGCATGTCTTTTGACCGGGGGAGGAAACCGGAATACCCGGAGGAAACCCCCGAGGCACTGGGAGAACATGCAAGCGGAGGCGAGAATCGAACCCCCAACCCTGGAGGTGTGAGGCAAACGTGCTAACCACTAAGCCACCGTGCCCCCCATTACAAAAGTTTTATCCATTAAATGAAAATAACGCAGCCGTTAGATTAACAGAGTTTAAAGCTTAGGTATGTATTTCATAATTACACTTAATTACTGTTAAGCTTCACATTTTTAGATTTATTGTGCATGAAAATAATTGAATAATAATAATAATAATAATAATAATAATAATAATAATAATAATAATAATAATAATAATAATAATAATAGCCCAGCTGATTTGATATCATCAGACTTTTTTGAGTAAGTCAGGAACATACAGTACAGGTTCTGAGGCTATATTTCCACTGGAACAGCAGCACAGCGGTCTGTGTCAAAACAGGAAACTCGGGCAGATGGGCCTGAATGGCCCCACACTCCAAGCCCTGAGGTGGGGTTCCTGCTCCAGAGGAACCAGGGCAAGGGACAAACATACACACACTAACAGAGGCCCAGAGTTCTAAAGTACACACCCTGTTGAGTCGTGCTAACACAATTTGGTTTGAGAGATGCCAAGATCTGATCCCTGAATTGCTGAGAACTAAAATTATTACTAATATTATACTAATATAAATGTTAAACAATGGCATCACAGGTCTGCCCATACGCAGACAATACAAAATAACCTGAATCAGAAGGATGAAATTTAAATAGGTGAAGAAAAGATATCAAATAATAAACACAGGGTATAAGAAATAGATAGACAAAAATAAGTCTGAGAACAAACAAATCTTGTGATGTCATAGCAATTTAGGCCCCAAATAGGCTGATTACTGATTACTATACATAAATGAAAACATACAAAAACACAAAAACACACAAAAACGTAAAATCATTCATCAAAAGTTTGAAACAAGTTCATTTACGAGGCTGACAGTCGCGCCTTTCCTGCGGTGATTGCAATTAGAATAACAGGAAAAAGAGAACAGTTATATTTAGACCAAAAGTCAATTTAAGTAGATTACCAAACAAATCCTACAACACAACATAATATAAAACACACAACTGTTCTTGTTATTCTTAATAATAATAATAATAATAATAATAATAATAATAATAATAATAATAATAATAATAATAATAATAGGAAACGTGAAGAGATTCAATTATTAAGCTAAAACGATTTAAAAAAGTTTTATCTTTTATGCAAAGTGTTGCACTATATAAGTACATGATTATGTTTAATTTGGCTTTTTAAACAAGTTTACCTTCCACACAGCAGACTCCAAAAATCAAGCTTATGAGAGAAAGAAGTGAAAAGGTCTTCGCCATGGCGCGACAGGAACGGTGCGTAAAACCACTGGACAAACGTTCCCACGGGACAGAAATGCCTCAACTGTGCATCACTGCCTTGTAGAGTCCCACAGTATAATCCAGAAAATTCATAAACAGGACGAAAACATTCAAAGCAAAATGATTTTATGGTCCTCTGAGGGAATCCGGAGGGAAACCTGTCTAGCGCAGAATGAACAGAACAAACAGAGCGGCGCAGAAAAGGAGGACAAAATGGGAGGAAGATAAACCGAGGGACTGAGGGAGGGGCACAATGGAGACCATGCCACTCATTCAGACCTGAATCAGGCTTTGAGTACAAACATAAAAAACACATTTCACCCACCAATTATGATTAAAGATCCATACAAACATCATGAAGTTCAAACAGAAATGCACTACACAGGTGTGCCTATTAAAGTGGCCTAAGAGAGTATTATGTTGTTGTTGTTGTTGTTTTAATATGATATTATTAGTAATATGTTCATATATCGCATGTATGCTTTACTATATATCCTTACTATTTCTATATGACCCAGTCATTTGAAGAAAATGAAACATCTAGTCACGTGTTTATTTTCTAGTCAAAAGAAAAAAGGTAAAAGAAAAAATGACAAGACGTTTGTACTTAAGTATTAAAAGGAAACAGAGAACATTGTATTACAACATAAAGTTTCCTTCAAACTACTGTGATGTTAGCTTTCACAGTGATCTTAAAGTAAACTCAACCTCTTTATGATATTTGAGTGAAGTGATTGACTCATAATATCAAGGCTGATGGATTTTTTTTAAATAATGAAGGCAAAACATCAAGACCTTACACCAAAAAGGATTTAACAGTGCGATAGATTCATAAACAAGAAGCATTGCCTATTATCTATCCATCCCATTTTTTGTACCGCTTTATATGCAAAGTCGCAGGGAAACATATTATTTATTTTTATTACTTATTCAATGTCACTCTGAGAGGAGGGGCTCCCTGGAATGGGGTGATGTAGTTGTACATAGGTATGTGATATACAGTCCTTCGAAATATTTAACATTCATTTATTTAGAGCCACAAGCTCTCATATCACATACAGTGAATTAACAGTGATAGAAAAATGAATTATCGGTCTTCTAAGAATTATTCTAAGGAACTTAATGTTAAGGTGGACAGGATGTGGAAGCTACATTACACCACCTCCTGTGAATCTGTGTAAAAAATGCAGTCCACAAAGTACATCCAACCAACCTGAAGATCCTGGAACAAATCTGCCATTAGATCTGCCATTAGATCTGCCATTAGAAGTGAGGTGAGTGTACATAGCAAAAAGAGATTTCACTACATACTAGTCTGCAGGGGTTGAATACTTATCACTAATCACTGGTAATCCGGTGTTTTCGTTAATAATGCAACCCTCTGATAACCTTTAGCAGGGTTGAGTGCTTTTGTACTAGCTCAGGGTGAAGGCTTTAAATAGCCTACATTAACTTTTCAAAGCGTTCATGTTGTTCTCCATCAAGAACAACAACACCATACAATCTTTGTGTCCGATTCTACTGCGCCCATGTCAGGTTTGGGAGGGGGCATTAACCCTGAACACATTTCACAATTCACCATATGGTAGATGCTCTTTTAACTACTCAAGAAAGCCACTAGATGGCACTGTGTTCACTGGTACTATGAACACTATGCAATGAGTAATAAAGAATATACCAATACAAATGTTAAGAGAAAATAAACAGAGAAGTCGATCATATGGAAAAATCTTTGAATCATTAAATCATTTTGTGTTTTTGGCATTTTGTTTAAATAGTGAACGTGGTCTATTTTAATTATGTTAAATGTTCTGGCGAGGGTCCTGGCCCATGTCCATGTTGCTTATTGGCCCATGTCCTATTTTGGGGTGTGTTTCTGGAGGCGGTAGTAGGGGGGTTTCGGGGGTGTGGGTACAATCATTCTACCTCCACATGTTTCCTGTCCTGGTCACTTCTACTGGGAGCAATAGCACCTGTGCCTCCTCCCTTACAGACTAGAAGAAAAGAAAAAAGGGAGCATGCTTCCTATTGCTCTGCTCCAGTCCCTGTGGCGAATATGGAAAAGGTCCCGACAGGAACATTTTTCAATTCTAGCTGTTGTTTATGTACTTTAATGTACTTTATACTGTGTGGGCTTCATGACTTGCCTTGAATTTAGACCAAAACAAAGAGTCATGTTGATTCACTGGCAAACTGGGAGATCCATTGAAAGATGGGTAATGGGACAAAGAAGACCCAGGCACAAAAAGGAGAGATAAAGAGAGGAAAGGGAAGAGAGATAGAGGAAAACAAAAATGGTGGGATATATTTGAAGTGAGGTAGAGATTTGTGAAAAAACAACAACAACAAAGGAATAATAGGCATCTCTCTGTGAGGAAGAGGAAACAGGATGTTTTTATGTTATAAACTCACTTGTGTCTAAAATCAAATACTTACAATAGATAAACGAATACACACTTTTTACTTCTATTATTTGGAAATTAATACAGAGGTTGTTGGACACCATGGACAATTCCCCAGACCACCAGAGGGACCCTTACACATCATTCAAACTTTTTTTTTCTGTTGTTTGCTCCATTTCCCTGTTTTTTGCTCATTTTCTTTGTACTGTTTCATTCGTCACCCTATGTAAGTTCCTGTGTTTCATTGTTGTTGTTGTTGTTGTTTTTTATCTACCATCAGCTGATGTCACTTTATGTTCATTGATTCTCATCCATAGTGTGTGTTTTTTGTTGTTGTTTTTTGCTACTTTTGGTTTGTTGTTCATGGAGGGTTTAAATTTGTGGAAATAAATAATTGCACTTGCATCTGCCTTTACTTCCATATCCTGGCAGCGAAGCTTGACCTAATACTGTGTGGTTAGCGATTGGGAGGTGTAGTTATACTGGGAGGTATAGATGATATTCCTCTGTAACTTTTGTTGCAACAATAAAATGAATAAAATAATACTTGATGTAGGGGGGCACGGTGGCTTAGTGTTTAGCACGTTTGCCTCACACCTCCAGGGATGGGGGTTCGATTCCCCCCTCTGCCTTGTGTGTATGCAGTTTGCATGTTCTCCCCGTGCCTCGGGGGTTTCCTCCGGGTACTCCGGTTTCCTCCCCCGGTCCAAAGACATGCATGGTAGGTTGATTGGCATCTCTGGAAAATTGTCCGTAGGCACAGGCTCCCCGTGACCCGAGAAGTTCGGATAAGCGGTAGAAAATGAATGAATGAATAATAGATGTAAACAAATGGTATGAAGTTGGATTTTGTTCTATTTTTGTGGCATTAAGAACAAACCAGCAGACAAATACTCAGACTGGGGTGTTTTTTTTCTAGCCCAGTCTGTGGATTCATGCAGCTTGGGAATGAATTCAGCTTGGGGTTTTTAACCATCAGTGAGACACCCTATCGTGTCCAAAACCATGGGTGTTAATATGGAGTGGAATCTACACATCATCTTTCAGCTCAGTATAACAGCCGTCACCATTCTGAGAAAGCTTTCTACAAAATGAAGTGCGTCTCTTTGAATTTTGTCTATTCAATCAAAACAAAATTAGTAAGGTAGGGCACTAAAATGTCTTGTATGCCTTCGCTCAAAGGTCTGTTTACTGGAACACAGAAATGTTTTAAGAGTGTTATCTAAATACGTGTGGACATATGGTGTAATTGATAAATAATTAAATAAATGACTCATAGACAGAATGCTAGAAATAAGTTTTTATTTTTAGTAATAAGTTCTTCCCTCCCATTCGATAACACAACGAGTATGACGATCGGGCGTAAAATCATGATGCCGGAAAATCCATATATTTGATCAAAGTGTGTAGGGTGTGTCAGTTCCTGTTCTGTCACCAGAAGAGAGCACTGGAAAAGAAAACAGACAGAATGATGGAAAAGTGTTTTAGAGCCTGACAGACATTTTAAAATGTTCCAGTTATGTAGTGGAACACTGTGCCCTGTCTAGTAAACCGTATACTTCTGTGTAATGGACTGAACAGTTAAACGTCTTTGGGTCTGTAGGGTGTATTTTCAGTCATTATGAGCACCACTTCTCTTTAGTTTCAATATGCTACATACAATATGGAACTAAAATGGACTTGGTCTACACAACATAGCTTATAATATTCAGAAAATTATTAAAATTAATAATACATTATTTACACTAGACATTAAATCCTCTTTGAAGGTTAACAAACATTCTGGCCTCAGAAGAAGTGTTACGTTTGGTGGAAACACTTGAACATCATCGACGACACGTTAAAGAATGATGGTGGTAGCATCATACTATGTATTACATTTGGCCTGTTTGTTGCTCCTATTATTAATCTTGCTTTTACCCAGTTACTGATTTTTGGTGGATTACCTCGTCTAGGTAAAGACATACTTTTTTAATAATCGAGTTAATGGTCCTTTTGTGGGACGCTCAAAAATTCAGATGTTTATAACCGAACTTCAACTGGCACTTTTCTAGAACTTCTTCTGATAGCTCCTTGGTTTTCATAATAAATTTGTTAAGGTAACAAAATACAGACTAACGTTTTCCAGGAACAAGAAAAAATCTTATCACATGAGACTTAAATTGGATATTTTTTGACTTGTAAACCTGTAAGATATATTCTATGCCAAAGCCTAATAAACACACTCAATACACACTGTGCAGTCTCTTATAATCCTATTAAATTTTTAATTCCCGTTTGTGGTACTGTATGCCTTACGCTTTACAAGCTCCATGTAAGCTTGAGAAATGCTATTGCATGATATCCGATGCCATTAGAATAGTTAGCGTCCACATGCATTCTTACAGGTGTAGCAAAAAGTAAGCACACATCCGAAAGACAAATCTATGAACACATGCAGCTCTGGTCCAATACAAATGTCTATAATTCGCTTTATTTTCAATTGATTTTCATTTTCATTTCATTTTCTTTGTTACTGATATGTCAACATGGCTCCAGTGCCTATAATTTCACTGCTGTAGGAAATAAGCTAATAGCATAGATGCATCGTGGGACTTATTGCTATGGATATTTTAAGTTCAACTACCCACATCATAAAAAAGTGAAATGTAACCAAATAATAAATCAGTGCAAAGAAATCCCAAGTGTTATAGTAAAAAAGAGCAATAAAAAGGAGGTTCCTTAAAATCACAAAGAATGGAGTTTTTAATGAAGAAATGTAATTTCTTATGTGGCTTTATATGCTGATGTGAGATACCAGTACTACTGTGTTGTGTTGTGGTGTGTAATTAATAAACAAACAAACAAACAAACAAACAAACAAATAAATAAACCGACAGACAAACAAACAAACAAACAAACAAATAGATAGATAGATAGATAGATAGATAGATAGATAGATAGATAGATAGATAGATAGATAGATAGATAGATAGATAGATAGATAGATAGATAGATAGATAGATAGATAGATAGATAGATAGATAGATAGATAGATAGATAAATAAAGGGGCTGGGACACTATTCAGGTTAGAGGGTTTTTTATATTTCACCTTCCAGCATGATAAGAACCCAAAACACAAATCCAAGTCAACAAAGGAACAGCCAGGGAAGAAGAAGATCATTTAGGAATGTCGCAGTCCGAGTCCAGATCTAAATCCTATCAGAAACCTGTGGAATGACTTGTAGAGGACTGGGTAGAATAGATCAACTCTTCAACAATTGTATAGATCTGGAGTACAAAGAAAAGAGAGATAAAATGACCAAATCCAGATGTCCCTGAACAAAACAAAAAACACCCTAAGCTCATTAACATGTTCATGATACCAGTTTTGCTGTGTGACATGGTGTTATATCATGCTGGAAGGAGTCATTAGACGTGTTCATAAAGACATGCTCATGATCAGCAACTTAGATTGATGAGTGACTCTAATTTTGTCATCGCCTACATTATACTGTATATCACGAGGGAATCTGTTAAAAGAGTAGAAAGTTCAATTGGCCATTTTAACGAGCTAGCTTTGCACATGCCACAATATGGTGATCAGAGTTAAGTAAACTCTTTATAATAATGAAGACAATCATTACACCTGATAATACAGACATGATACAGACATGAAATATAGTACTTTATTTATACGCTGTCTATTTTTTAACAGTACATAGAGTTTTGAAGAGCAAGTGCAGGTTAAGTACCCGAATTGATCAGAGAAAGTTTAATTGCTTAAAATTCATTCACTCACTCATTTTCTACCGCTTATCCGAACTACCTCGGGTCACGGGGAGCCTGTGCCTATCTCAGGCGTCATCGGGCATCGAGGCAGGATACACCCTGGACGGAGTGCCAACCCATCGCAGGGCACACACACACTCTCATTCACTCACACACACACACACTACGGACAATTTTCCAGAGATGCCAATCAACCTACCATGCATGTCTTTGGACCGGGGGAGGAAACCGGAGTACCCGGAGGAAACCCCCGAGGCACGGGGAGAACATGCAAACTCAACACACACAAGGCGGAGGCGGGAATCGAACCCCGACTCTGGAGGTGTGAGGCAAACGTGCTAACCACCGTGCCCACCTTGTTTAAAATTTATTTTAAAAATAAAAATACTTGAACAAAATGACAAAATATTTTATATTAATGACCAAGAAAGTAAAGATTTTACAAATGAGCACGGTGTTAATTTTGACTTTTTATTGTAAATTAAATCAAATTGAATTTGCATTTAATATTGAGATTAAGGTAGAAAAATTGATTGTTGTTTAACAAAACTATGCACAATATCAAATCTACTCTAGGAACAGGATTACATAATACAACTGATAATGAATGTAGTACCTTAAGTATACTTTTAAGTAAAGTATAAGTACAAGTACCTTAAATCTCACTCTTCGCTGACTGCAGATATGCGACTCAAACCCATCTCTGTACTCAATTCCTACTGTCGCAGACACTCGTCCACAGAGCAGAGGTCACAATTCCAGTAACCTCGTCTACACTCCTCTATGTGTTCTCAAACATTAGTCTTAGGTGGGCTCTGGAATTGACATTCTGCTGTAAAGAAAGCTGATTTTTTTTCTCTGCTTTAGCTTCCCATTACTCCTTTGATTTTCTTGCGCTAACAGAGACCTGGATATTCCCACAGAACACTGCTACACCAGCTGCTTTATCCTCTGCTTATGTTTTCTCTCACTCTCCATGAGAAACGGGCAGGGGTGGTGGTACAGGTTTAATGTTGTAAAAGAGATGGTGTTTTACCCCTTTCCTCTTGTCTCATTTAACCATCTCCTCTTTTGAATTCCATGCCATTTCAGTCACATCTCCAATCAACCTTGTTATAATTGTTGTCTACTCCCCTCCTGGTCCCCTAGGAGACTTCCTGGACGAAATGTACACACTGCTTGGTGCTTTCCCTTACGATAGCTCCCCTCTGACAGTGCTTGGTGATTTTAACCTCCCCTCTGACAAGCTTCAATCTTCTTCCCTCCTGACTCTTTTGGACTCATTCGCCCTGACACTTAACAGCTTCATCCCCACACACAAAGAAGGCAATGTCCTGAATCTGGTTTTCACCCATCCTTCCCCAGCTACAGACATGACTGCTACAGCACTACACATCTCCGATCATTACCTGGTATCCTTCAACATCACTCTCCCTATCCTACCATGCAAGACCTTCTGCCTTTCATTACCACTATCGTCAATCGATCCATAACATCTGGTCAGGCTTTCAAGAGAGCAAGGGTTATTCACATCCTAAAAAAACCTGCTCTGGATCCATCAGACAACAGTAACTACAGATCGGTATCATTTCTCTCGTTTCTTTCAAAAATTCTTGAACGCATTGTCTATAATCAACTGTCTGTCTATCTCTCACAGAACAACCTCAAAATCCCAACCAGTCTGGCTTTAAAGCAGCTCATTCCACAGAGATTTTGGATGTCTCTGAGAAACTACATGTTGCTAGATCAGCCAAACTGACATCCGTCCTTATCCTTCTTCACCTTTCAGCAGCGTTTGATACGGTCAAGTAGTAGTCCTCAGTAGTCTTTTCGGATCAGCTTCGGAATAGTTCAACACTCATATCAGGTAACATGGAGGGGAGTGACATCTGCTCCATGCAGACTCTCCACTGGTGTCCCACAGGGCTCAGTATTTGGTCCTATTCTGTTCTCCCTGTACACTCACTCTCTTGGTGAAGATATTTTCTCACATGGGTTCTCTTACCACTGCTATGCTGATGATACACAACTTATCTTCTCTTTCCCACCCTTAGATACCACAGCTTCTGATGTTCGGATCTCAGCATGTCTGACAGAAATATCATCATGGATGACTGCTCATCAGTTAAAGCTCAATCCTATCCATACAGGCTGTATAGATACTTGTACAGTCTCTTGTCATTTCAAGACGAGTCAAGACTGGATTACTGCAACGCACTGCTGGCAGGTCTACCTATGAACGCAATCCGCCCTCTGCAAATGATCCAAAATGCAGCTGCCCAGCTTGTTTTCAACCTGCCAAAGGTCTCGTATACCACCCCGCTGCTGCGATCCCTCCACTGGCTTCCGGTAGCTGCACGCATCAGATTCAAAACACTGATGCTTGCCTACAAAGCCAAAAATGGACCAGCTCCCTCTTACGTCAAAGCCTTCCTCACTCCTCACACTGCACCCCGCACCCTCAGATCTACCAGCACTGCTCGACTGGTTCCACCATCTCTCAGGGTAAGAGGTAAGTATACCAGATTTTTTTCTGTTCTGGCACCAAGGTGGTGGACTGAACTTCCCCAAGGGGTCCGAACAGCTGAGTCACTGGCTATTTTCAATCGACGGTTGAAGACCTACTTATTCAGGAAACACTTCAACTAGCACTTCCTTCCCTGTTTGTTGCATTTAAAAAAAATTATTAAGAAAACTAAAATGTTTTAAACTCATGGTATCTGAAGTATGTAACTTAGTGAACCAGAGTTAATGTATCCAATGATAGACTTAAGAACTTCTGTACGTCACTCTGGATAATGGCGTCTGCGAAATGCAGTAAATGTAAATGTAAATACAAGAGGCAATCCATCTGATGAACACTTAACACACATCTGATGAACATTTAAAATACACAGAACAACCTCTGTTCTTACATTATTTGCACATACCTAGTTATTTATATTTCAATTGCACATCTATATTTCAATTTGCATTTATATTTCGATTTGCACATTTTTTCCACTGTAAATAGAACTGCCTTTATCCACTGTACATACAACTGACTTATTTATTCACTGTACATACAACTGCCTTTATAATCCACTGTACACACAACTGCATTTATTATATATGCGTTCATGTCCTATCAATGCCATTCTGTTTACACTGTGGAGCTCCTGTAGTAAAACAAATTCCTCGTATGTGAAAACATACTTGGCAGTAAAGACTTTTCTAATTCTGATTCTGATTCAGAGTTTTTCATAAGACAATGGTGTAGAGCTGTGTATAAAAATCTTCTATACTCTAAATATTAGTGTATTTCCTGCTGTAGTGTAATAACGTATACTGGCCAGCAGATGTCACTATAGAGCTGTGTATAAAAATCTTCTATACTCTAAATATTAGTGTATTTCCTGCTGTAGTGTAATAACGTATACTGTCCAGCAGATGTCACTATAAAGCTGAGTATAAAAATCTTCTATACTCTAAATATTAGTGTATTTCCTGCTGCAAAACACCACGTCAGCTTAGGAAGGGTTGTTAATTAGCTTATTAGTTGTTGTGTGCAAAGAAGACACTAACATGTACAGGACAGAGGATTCTGCAGGACCAGATTTGGCAACCTGAGAAAAAAATGTTATGTTGAATGAGTTTCTCTTTAACCTGTTTATTTAAATCTAAACTCAATTCCTGTCCATTCAAACCGGATATGCGTCATCAAACTCTGTCTGATGGTCCATTTTCCCTCGCAGGCTCTTATTTTTTTAGTTTATTATAGCTTTTTTTTTCGTTTTAAATCTTTTCATTTTATTTTATTTGTTTGTTTGTTTGTTTGTTTGTTCTCAATAACAAATGATAACAGATAACAAAATACATATTATTCAAACATAAGGGACAGTAACACACCATAAAAGAGAGGAAGAAACAAAATACAAAAAAAAAACACAAAGAAGTGTTTCGAGCAATACAATTAATTTAGAAAAGAAGAATTAACAGCCTTGTAAAAGTCTGTAGTTTTCACAGCTTAATAAATAACTTTTTATTTCCAGCTTAAGATGGAAAATGCTTTATTTCTTTTCAGACCACTTTACATTTATGGATGTGAAACTTTCCAACTAAAATAAGCAAATTTAAAAAATATGACTTTTCACCATTTTACTTTCCTCATAAAAAAAACATATTTTTTCTGTATATTATTTTGTGTCCCACAAAATGATTAAAAAACATGTTTGACATCGAAGTCCAAACCAATTTCCAATTAATATTCTCAAAGAACCTCTAGTGAAGTAACTCCCTAAAAAAATCATTATTACATTTATTGTCTTTAACATTAACACCATTCAAAATGATTTCTTTTTAAAATGTTAGTTTCTTATCAGATTCCATATTACTCTCATATTATTTTTATTCCATAAAAACCCTGCAGGAATTGCAACAAATACAATGCTATATAGTTTTTATTTATTTATTTATTTATTTATTTATTTATTTATTTATTTTCTCAATACTATATAATTTATTATAGCTTTAACCCAATTTATGTTGTGTTCATGACATATTGACTAGGCTAGATTTCTTAGCCAATCACCGTATTATATTTTCCTGACGCGTGCACCAAGTAGACCAATCAGATTGGCCCGAAAGCAGGCTAGCAGGTTTGTTCTAGTGTGAACGGCGGTGTGGTGTTAGCCGAGTTAGCCGGTTAGACGCTTACCTCAAGTTTACACACAAGTTTAACCGCTTTTATGAATTCGCTTCGTGTCACATAATTTCAGTTACTTTATTGTTGCCTTGGTCAGTTTTTAAAATGCCTCCCCGGGCCGATTTTCGGCTTTACGAGGCGAAGTTTTTGTTGGTGCTCCTGGTCGTGAGTGCAGGACGAGTCTCTGGGATTCAGGAGGAAAACAAATTAGCTGAAGTGCAGCAGCCCGCTGAGGTAACGTTAACTCTTTAACATGAAATACACCTCAATAAAAGTGCTCACTTTGGTGTCTTGGCTTGTTTATCTTCCCCTAGAGAGAGTAAACTTGGTGGTAGCTACGAGGCTAAAGACTGTTTGCTTTATTTATCTGAAATAAATTAGCCGGCTAGCTCTTTAACCACATCCACACAGGCCTGGGTTCTCCTTTACCTCCTGTTCAGTGGTCTTATTTTCTGTTTATACTCAGTATACTTATACTTTCAGCTTATTTTATAAATAACATCTCCTTCTTAGATGTGTTTTTTGTTTTTTGCTGGAGCCATTAAAGGTGTTTTATTTTACATTTATTTCCTACACAAACTCCATAACATTAAAAATGTCGATTTAAGATGTTTGTACTCTTAAATAATGTCTCCAGTGTTTGTGTTAAACATTTCATCAGTTCATCTCATCATCATCATCATCATCATCATCACTTCAAAACATTGAGAATTAAATGACCAGTGATTTCAGTGACCAGAGGTCAGAAATATTATTATTATTATTACTATTTGTATAATTATTAAGATCAACACATTTATCTTAACATCCCACTGGTTGTGTTTCATTAAAAATATGAACCACGGCAGTAAGACACATGGACGTGGCACATCTTAAATGGACAAACATCCCACCACCTCCTTTATTTCCTTTTATATTTAATCACTTATCCCATGGTAAGATCTAATATTTTCGCAGGTTTCTCGCCACTTTAATTGTCACTCCTTTCATGTACAAAATGATTCATTACGAAATAACAACTATGTCTCTGTACAGAAAGCTCCAACCGGCCAACCTGCAGCTCCAGTCATCAGTCCAGACGAGCCGAGTAAAGGCAACCTGGGATTTATCCATGCGTTTGTGGCAGCAATTTCGGTCATCATCGTCTCCGAGCTGGGAGATAAGACTTTCTTCATTGCCGCTATCATGGCCATGCGATATAACCGTCTCACTGTTTTAGCAGGGGCCATGCTAGCTCTAGGTCTTATGACCTGCCTGTCAGGTAGCGTAACATCAGCATTTCTTTGTTCTTTGGATACTGGCAACCGGTGTTGAGACACAGGGAAGCCAGAGCACTGCTGTTTTGTCAGACTAAAAGTTTAATGAAATTGTTGCTACTGTCATGTCAATATATTCCAGCTATGGCACAAACATTCCTGATCTGCTGGAAATGAAATTGGTTGAATGGTTATTGAGTAAGTGAGAGTAGGATTTGGGCCAGCTTGTGATAAAGGCAGTGAAATTTCCCTGATGTCACATGTGGTTTTGTTTTTTGGATAGATTCTCAAAGCACTGCTTTCATCCTAAACTAGATTATGTGAAGTGCAACTCTGTTTTTAGTTTCAATAACCTGACCTACTGTCTATCGATATCCAAAGAACTCTAATGCAAAAAAAACAAATGCAAATGACGTGAAGTTTGAGACTGGTGATGGATGTGATAAGACAGCAGCAGAGAGGAGTAGTTACACATTAATTTGGAGTTACAGTGTTGGCATTGTTAGAGAATATGAGTTACAAATACAGCATGTCCTTTCATAAACCAACAGGATTTACATGATTTCATCGTTTGGTTTTTTTCCCCTTACGGGTGAAAAATGGTACTAACATTGTAAAAAAAAAAAAAAGTGTAATTGTCGCTGCTTGGTACTGCCATTGTTCCTGACTTTCTGGACATGCTGCAGACATGTAAATCAGTCAGACAATGAAGGAAATTTCTCCTTAGCCCTCATTTTCCATTCATCTTAGTTGCTGGACTGGAACAGTTGAGCTACAGTTTTTTTTGCAGTCAAAGCAGCACTGCATACTTGTTTTCCTGGTTGGTGCAGAAGTCCTACAGCTTCAGTCTAACTCCACAATTCACTTGACAGTTTGATTAAAGGAGAAAATCTTTTTTTTTTTTTTTTTTTTAACCAAAGGGCCATTGAATTCGCAAATCTGATTAATTGCCTCTAAATCCACAGGTCTGATGGTAATGCTGACTGTAATTGATTGTGTCACATGAAAACATAAGGCCTTTGTGGTTTTACAGAGACATGATGACTTTATTAAACTTGTGAAGAGAAAGGGGAAAAAGACAGATTGTTAATTGGTAACCTGACCTAACCCGAGTTAGGCTATACGACACACTGTCATGCTTTTTTTTTTTTTTTTTTCCCCAAACAACAGAAAGCTGATTATATATGATTACATTTTATTTTGTGAAATGATTGATAGATACTTTGTAGGTGTCGGCGTGTACAGTGCACGTAATTGCCTGATGGAGCATGTGCAGTATGTTTGCAGGGACTGCAGACTGAAATACTGATGCACCAGCAGTACACCTAAAGCAAACTTGTTATCTGCATCTTCTGCAGTACTCTTTGGTTACGCCACCACCATTATCCCTCGGATCTACACTTACTACATCTCCACCGCACTGTTTGCCATCTTTGGTGTAAGGATGCTGAGAGAGGGGCTGAGGATGAGTGCTGATGAAGGCCAGGAGGAGCTTGAAGAGGTACAGGCTGAGATTAAGAAGAAAGATGAGGAGGTGAGTCCACCGGCTAAACACAATCTTGTTCCTGATGTTTGAACTGAAATAGGGCAATATTTTATTCATCTCAGTCGGTGTGTTGACTTCCAGCTTCAGCGTTATAAACTGGCCAACGGGGCTCCCGATGTAGAGGCAGGTTCGTCGGCGGCCGCGTCGCCTCAGAGGAAGTGGCACAATTTTATCTCGCCCATCTTCATCCAGGCACTCTCACTCACTTTCCTTGCCGAGTGGGGGGACCGCTCTCAGCTCGCTACCATCGTCCTGGCTGCACGGGAGGTCAGCAATCACACACATTCAGCTTTACTGTGTACATAAAGCTTTGGAGGCAATAAATTAAATTATTATTCCTGTATATGAGGTGTGTTCGATATACTTTTCCTCCCCTCCTTTGTGAATGAATGTCAGTGAGATTAAACTCACAGCTGACATCAAAGGAAAAATTGTGTTTTTTCAGACGTGCAAACTTTTATGCATTTTCCGTATGAACCTTTCAGTTGCCACTTAACAGAAAAAGCTAGTATGAGCCAACCGAGGAGTGATGTGCCACTTGTTCGGGTGTTTTTTAAAAAAAATCCAGGTATTAACTGACAACCTAGAAGCCACCCCTCCCTCCTTCAGCACATCTCACATTCTCATCTAGAATTACACAGATGCATTGTAGCTTGTGGTGGCTGATCTTTTGTCGCCTGTGTCTAGTTACAGTAAAGTTTCAGGACTGCTATTGTATACTAAAGCAGTAAAGGAAAATGTTTCCTGTATCGGTGTGTGTGTGTGAGAACTAGTGCCTAAAGCATACTGGATTAAATGTTCATCTCATGAAAGCCTCATTCACTGTGTAAGTGCGCTGCTGTGGCTTTCACACGTAACGACTAAATACGGATTCCACATTAGATTCCAGTCGCGTGCATTTGCGCTGCAGCGTCAGAGTTGGCAACCCAGTGGTCAAAGTGAACGTGCATCAGGATTCCTTTGTTATAGTTTTGTTCCTGTTGCTTATCAGTCACAACCCTGCATTGCTGTAAAAAAAAATAGATCTTTATCTGCTGCCTGTGGAAGTAAATAAACAGAAACAGCTTCTATATCTACCTGTTTGTTTTTTTTTACCCCCTCAATACCGACTTGTTTGGTGCAGGATCCTTTTGGCGTGGCGGTGGGAGGAACTCTGGGACATTGCCTCTGCACAGGCCTGGCTGTGGTTGGTGGAAGGATGGTGGCTCAGAAGATATCCGTCAGGACCGGTGAGATTTGCCGCACACTGTGGTTTAATCTATGCAGTTTTCATTAATGTAAAAGATTTCATTTCTGTGTTCATTTATTTTCACAGTTACGATCATCGGTGGAATCGTGTTTCTCGCCTTCGCTTTCTCGGCCCTCTTCATCAAGCCGGATACCGGATTCTGATAAAAGGACATGTTTTCTGGGCTCAGTCTGTAAATACTGGCTCTGAAATGCTGTACCACAGAGGCGGACTGTAAACAAAGGCCACCCCACTGTTGACTGGCGGCCTGTGTGTGTATGAGAAAGCAAAGTGTTACTGTATAGACCCAGTCACAACTGCTGCATTAGTTTTTTTCCGTTAGTCTTTTTTTTTTTTTCCTTAATCATGTGAAGGGTGTCATTTAAATAACATTAATTTCCTTTACTTCTGTCCTTTTATCATGTTCCTTGTTTCTTCCGTACGGTTTTCTTCTGTTGTCCTTTATCATGACCCTGCAGCCAGTGAGCACCAGCCTCACAGTGCAAAGCACTAAGGAGCACATGCAAGGAGCAAGTCCTCAGTTTTAGATCTTTAATTATGTACATCACCGTGTCCTTTCACTGCTGGGATGATGCCTATTCGTATCAAGATTCAGTGTGTAATCTCGCAAGTGTAAGATTTCTTCACGACCGTGGTATAATTTGGCAATAAACCCAAGAGCCACCTACTTCTGATGAATGTGTGTGTCGAGCGAAACTTCAGGGTCATGGTGTTAGTTTTTCTGTTCCAACTAGAGCACAAACGGCGTGGGGAAAGATCAGAAAGTCGGTACTCAAGTCGTTACTTCCAAGATCCTGATGGACATGGAGAGAAGAGTGTAGTAAAGAAATCCCAGACAACCTGACGGTCGTACGCATCCCTTTCTCGTTTACTGCTCGAGTGTTGAAACTCCAGTGCAAATCCAAAGAGGCTAAATTTTTTGGGGCATTGAATGAAACTTTCCCTCAGCTAAGCTCTCTTAAGACTTTTTAGTAAATCAATCACTTATGTTTTTATTCATCTTCAAGCAGTATGTGTGTGTGTGTGTATATATATTTCTTTCTCCTGTTTTCTCAGCTCTCGGAGTTGACATTGCTGGGTTATCTACAGTTCAAGGTGACTTATTTCTTTGTCAATATTTGACTGGATTTATTCATCTGTAAAGGGCAAATAAGTTCACTATTCATTGAGAGTTAACTGTATAAATTGCTGTAAATAATAAATTAAACTGTCGGTATGGCTTTTTATCCTTGCAAGGTGTCTTGATAACGGATGTGATGCAGATGGAATAAGTCGCTAAAGGGTTTTAAAATGAAGCCGTGGGTAAAAATGACTTCATTTCACTACGACTCAATGTGAGGTCTCAGAACTGAATGTGTCTGGATTTTAATGCGGACGAATCAGACAGACAGTGAAATAAAAGGACAAGAACAAGGCAAACGTCAGCAAAATCAGCACTGTTCTCTGAAGGTTTAGAATCCGTCAGACATGAGATATCAAGTGTTTTATTTACCAAAAATAGCATGGAACACATTTAGAGAACACATGTTGGTCTGAGATATAGCTTCTTTTTTTTTTTTGTTTGTTTGTTGTTTTTTTCAAATATGTTTATTTTCAAAATCGAGTAAAGGAGTGCAAACTGCACCATTCGCTTCAAAAACCTCCATTATGGTTCTGTTAGCGTGGCCCATCAAACGAACCCCGATGCAGCACATACACTGATATTACAGCACCTTTAACACAGCGCACAGCCTTCATTCTCCCCGCTGAGCTCTGCAGCATCGCTCTGTACAGCTCGTGCTGTGGACTGGAAATGAATGCACAAAAATGTTCAGACTTTATTGAACCGAAAAGATTAAGATTAAGCCTCTTGAACTCCGCTAAAGCATGTACTGACCAGGTTGATTTCATGAGCCAACCACAAGTGTTCTGCAAAACTAAAACAAAGACACACACGACAAGAAAACACTGAGGGACATCTAGTGTGTATGGTGAAAGTACAGAACATTAATTCATTAACCAGCTCCTTTCGTGTTAGAGTTTCAAGTACTTCAAGGACTAGTTTTATATATATTTATATTTATATAATAAAAAAAAAGTGTTCTTTATTCATATATACTTGCAGCTTTTTGGATACACTAACAAATGACTTCACACCATTTGAAATTATAGTGAATGCCAGGAAAATGTTACAGGACACCCGGTTTTACAGAGAGGTGGCTGACTTGTGAAAGGTGCGTAGAGATCATGATATTTCAAGTGTTGAGAGAGAGAGAGAGAGAGAGAGAGAGAGAGAGAGAGAGAGAGAGACGGTAACCGACGTGGGCCTCTGACTGTTTTGAACTAGCTGGAAGCAGCCATGTTTAGTGTTTACTTAAATCTCTCTCACACACACACACACACACTCACACACACACCTCCTCCTGTTCATGCGAGACATTAACTTATCATCGCTGTCATTGATTGCTAGTGTTCAGACTCTAGTGTTGGTGTTTTACTCAAAAGGAGTGATTGGATGCCACATTGTGTAGTGTTGCTGTTTACAAGCAATTAATAGCTTTTATCCTCCCTGAACTTTAAAAATTAGGAGTTAAATCAGCAGGACGTGGGCTGTGATCAGGTGCCTTTGTATTCTTATTTACTGTATGCATTAGAACGAGTACGTGCTGTACAGCACACCGATTTAAAGCTTTGTCTTCATGAGCCGATTCAGTGTTTTGATCCTAACTGCGCAGAAGATACACCCAAGTTTAATGACAGTAAATGCCAGGAATTAAACAGGTAGAATCGGGTGCCGCTCCTTTTAGATCGGAACGAGATCCTTCCCTTTACGGATTAGATCGTGGGTTAGTCGGTTGTTACTACTGACCGATTGTAGTGTTTTTTTGCTTGGAATCAAAGCTAAAGAAATAAAAATTGTACTAAAAGCAAACTTTTTTATATATATATAGACAGCGACTATATGTTAATTATCGGCATGTTGGAGTATAAATGTCCATATTTTAAAGGCCATAGCTTGAAAATCCTTTCCTTCAGCAGTATTTTAAATGAAGTACGTAACATGACGCTCACATCTTTCTATCTCACTCGTTCACAACAGACAGAGAGAGGAAGGGCTCCGTCATGAGCCCGACTGCATCGTGACACAAAAAAAAATTCACTCTGGTTCTCTGGTGTGTCAAAGTTTGTTTAAAATCTTTATCATCTTATAAACGTAGCTATACTTTTTTTCTGTTCCCATTCTTAACAGCTGCATACTTACAGATACAGGGGTGTGTGTGTGCGTGTGTGTGTGTGTGTGTACTCTTTCTCTTCAAAACTCTTTCCAGTGCTCTGCTCTGACCTTAGAAAAATATCTACTTCAACAGGTTATATGCTGCTCTAAAATAATCTCTGTTTATTAGACGTTAAAGATTAAGCTTATGTACGTGGGTCTTACATTCATTCTGTAAAAGCACTGCCACTCAGATGTATAACGTCTGTATGAAGTCTGAGACGGCGACCGATTTAATGAAAAATACATTCTGTTCAGCTTATACATCTATCCCTAAGTAAGGATGAAATCTAGCTTATTAGTTATGTACTGCATTTTTTTTTCTCGCCTGTTTAGAGATACAGATTCAGTCTCAGGACAGGTTTTGTTGCTGGAATCGAATTTTGTTTTCACTCCCAGAAAACTTAACAGCTTATCAGAAGCCCTCGGAGAGCTGACGTTCAGGCGACGAGCACTACGAGAGCCGTGCTACAGACGGATACTGCAATGGTGAACGTGTGACTGGACCGGCACTCCTCTGAACGGCTGGAGGAAGAAAGATCCTGAGAAGTGGAACATGGGACCAGGTCTGTGCTGCCATGCTGAGGTCTCATGTGAAGTACTGTACATAGGAATTATTGCAACCCGTTTCTACTTGAACTACCCTGAAAAGTTCAGCCGTCCTTCTTTTTTTTGTTTTGTTTTGTTATTTGCAGAAGGTAAGAGAGTCATGCAGGTTTCGAAAAGGTAAACGTTATCGTTTCTAGAAAACAGATGCGTCACACAGGACATCCAAAAACTTCGATCACTTCACTTCGACACGAGACGGAAATTAGTGACTATACGCACGTGACGTGACCAAAAGTTTATGCACCCCTGATCATCAAACTCTCATGTGCTTATCGATAATCTCGTTCCAGATGTATTCTCCAGTCTTCTCTGAAGGTTTTCCACTAGATACAGGAGTGTGTGTGTGTGTGTGGGGATTAGTGATCATTCAGCTACAAGAGCATTAGTGAGATCA
Organism: Tachysurus fulvidraco; assembly: GCF_022655615.1. Classification (NCBI taxonomy): domain Eukaryota; kingdom Metazoa; phylum Chordata; class Actinopteri; order Siluriformes; family Bagridae; genus Tachysurus; species Tachysurus fulvidraco. Next base: position 4,473,310 of record NC_062533.1, read on the forward strand.
GACACTGATGGTGTAAGAGTGAGGAGGTCTGGGGTTCAGTCGGTATTCCAGTTCATCCCAAAGGTGTTCAGTGGGGTTGAGTCAGAGTCAGGGCTCTGTACAGGACACTCGAGGTCTTCATCTCAAACATTAACACACCATGTCTTCATGGAGTCGTCCCTACTACCGGTTGCCATGGTAAAGTTTATTTATCAGTGGGTGCTGCAACAAGCAAATCAGTTTTCTTGCTGCTAAAACGAATCATCGTGGAGGTAGATTTTGGTGTTTGTGTATAAAATTCAGCAGTGTTTATCTGCAGCATTTCAGATGAGATAAAGGAGGAACGGTGTCCTCGTCGTCGCCGATCACATGCACTCTACCGTCTTCACTTGTGTTGGTAATCGATGCAGGGAGTGGCTCCGTTTTTTCATAAAGTTCAGATTTTCTCAACTTCTTTGCATTGCAGAAGCGAACACAAACACAGCTAGTGCTCGTGTCGCAGGAAGCCACACTCAGCTGTCGCTGAAAACCACTGACCTTCCTTTTGCTTTGTCACTGCAAGTCTGAACGTAGCATCGGCTCCCGTTGAAAGGAATCGGAGACGACGACCTTCAAGAACCGCACTCGTCGGTGATGGTCGGGGTGCACATACTTTTGGCAGCGTAGTGTAACTATAAGTGCTATAATATATTCAGTGAAATCTAGGATTGAACAAACGTTTTGGGAACAAGTGTGTGATTGTCCAAGTTTTAAATGCGACCCACACGAGCAGAAGAAAAGAAACGGAAAAACCTTCACTCCAGAATCCCGTTCACGAAGGGCTGATTGTCCAGCACTCCTTCATTCGTCTTTAAGTAAACCATTTTATATGGATGAAGCCGAAGCTCACCGTGGATCTGGAGAATCCAGACTGGGAATAGGAGGTGCTCTCACACACACACACACACACACACACACACGTTCCCACCAAGAGGTAATTTCGAGAAACCAGTCTACCTGCTGGTGCGTTTTCTGGAGGTCAGAAGAAAAGCGGGTCAACGTAAAGCAATCCCGCAAGGATACAGAGAGAACACTAACCTCCACACACACACACACAAACCCAAGCTCAGGATGGATCTGGGGAGTGGTGAGGTAGCAGCGCTAACAGCTGTTTGTGTGACATTACTTTTACTCCTATCTGGTGATAAGTTCATAACAAACCCCAGACTGATTCGTCATCACTGCAACTCTTGTAACCAAGAAGCAGAGCTGTCAGGAAGGGGAGAATCTACATAATTAATAAATAAATAAATCTACTTATATACTATAGTTTGGACACCTCAACTGATTAAGACCTTACAGTTTCACCAAAGGCCTGAATGTAAAGTGCTTTTCAAACATAAGTGCTAATGTTTCCTTTTTTTGGGGCGTCTCTAAGTCGTCATCGCGGTCATCATCGCCGAGGTCCAAAGCTCTTACAGCGTGCGTTCCTGATCTCTCTGCGTGCGGCTTTATCGCGGCAACTAGCTGACTGACCGTTTTGCTTACATCTTTCATTGCATTTAGCAAAAGCTAAAAGTCTCAGAAACAAAAACAAAAAAAACCTGTTCGTGCAAACAGAGGACCGTGTGCTAAGCTTTACTAGCGACTAGGAGGTTTTTTTGGTAAAGGCTAAATTTCATATTAGTTCAAATTGACAGTGATAGATTTATTCTATCATAGCTTACACATTACTGTAAAACAAATATAGCTTCATTTATGGCTTGGCACTGTGTGTGTGTGTGTGTGTGTGTGTGTGTGTGAGAGTTTTTTTTAAATATATATTCATATTATTATACAGTATGCGGCCATGAAGGATTATTACGTGCTTACGCACACGTCGCCCGTCGTGTATAAGCGTCTAAACTGCCGTCTGACACCTGAGTATGTCATGTCTTTCCTGAAAGCTCCTGATGAACCCTGCATTAAAGCGTCTACGTTTAGCATATAATATATTACGGATTTACATCTCTGTCGGGAAGCAAAGCTAACCCTAGGCCTGCTCTCTCGATTATATACAAATGGAAACTATTCTGTACAGTTTAGAGGTTAGAAATAAACGCATCTCGGTTAAGTGTACAAACAGGAAAAAGGTATCGGTAGCAGTGTTAGGAAAATATGATGGTGTCCGTTTTTAAACAAACTGTGACACACAAAGCAGAACCAGCACTTTGCAGAAACACACACACACACACACTCACCAACCCCACGGCAAAGAGGAAGTCCGTGAAGTCATCAGCCATTAAGTGTTTTCTCTTTTCCTTTGAATACTAGAAAAACAAGTATATTCAAAGCTACAAATAACAGACTACACTCTTTTTTTTTTTTGTATCATGCATCAATATAAAATATTAGTTTCTCTTTGTTTCTCCATATATTTACACATTAATTTACAGGTGTACTATACAATAAAAGCTGAATCCACATGACAAATCTTAAAAATATTTTCTGACCCATAATTACTCTTTTCTTTCTATCTATCTATCTATTTTTTTTTTTACATGGAAAATACAGAGATGAAAAGAAGAGGTGTGAGAGAGCAGGGAAAGGGAGGAGGAAGAGGAGGAGAAGGAGAGAAGAACAGGCCGACGTGTGCCGTCTGTCCTACAGGACTTCTGTGAAGCCTCGACTCGTCGTCTCTCCGGCCTTCAGACTGGAGCGTCTTGTGTAAATGAAGACGTTAATGGGTGACCGGATGACGGCCCACCTCACGACTTTCCTCGCTTCTTATATGGCGTGAAGGGTGAAAAATAAACCAAGGGTTCCTTTGCTAGCTTAATAACTGCTCAGCAAGTGTGCACTATACTTCCCAGAATTCAGTGCAAGCATCCAGACGTTGGTGAGGGATGAGATGTAGGCTGCAGAGACACCAGGCAACAGCACCTCGTTTCGCTTTAAGGCGAAGAACAGGTACGGTTTGAATACTGTTAAAACTCCTGCTTTGTCAGCCTGCACAACAGACCAACAGAGATTCCTGCGTCCTCGCCACACAGCTGGCTGTTGCCGGGTTACTGGGGCGGGGCGTTGGAGCGGTCAGTCATACCGTCTGGCCTATGAGAAGCCAGCTGCTGCTGCTGTAACTGATGCTGAACCTGCTGCTGCTGCTGTTGTGTGGTTGTGGCGAAGGCGTTCTGCTGCTGGAGAGGAAACGCCGCCTGGAGGATCAGCTGCGCCGACTGATTCCCGTGAAGAAGTCGAGGTGCCTAAATGGGACGTAAAGAAAGCGGAGTAAACGTCGTTATTCTACAGTGTTGTGGATTGGGGTTTTTTCTGCTGGTCTTTTCTAACCATAGCTGTTTGTTTTATCTTGGTACAGCACTCTGCTGATCCTGACTTGCCCCTATCTTCGCCTCGGGGTCATAACAGAGGTAAACTTGCAACGTGTAATTTTCCATAATCGGAATAATCAGAAAACACATCTTCAAATAGAAATGGAAACTTGTTACCTAGGCAACGGCCTTTGCAGGGATCTAGTCATTTGTTTTTAGCGATAAGGTCAACACTTTTTTTCTGTTCTTATTTCCTTGTGTGCATTTTCTAATATCCTCCACGTTGACAAACTGATGAAGTGCTGCCACTGAAACAGGAAGTGGTTGATGATTGTTTCTCAAGATACACTTTGTTCTTTGGAAGGATGCCAATAACTGATATGCTATTTCAGGATTCCATTATTCTGTAATCCATGATAGAAAGAAAAAAGAAACAACACTCAGTTCACACACAAACCTCTCTCACCTGGAGGAATTGAGTCTGGTTAAGTGGAGTCTGGTTTTGGCTTTGTGGTTGTGTGCCGGTCGGCGTCTGGCCCTGCTGCTCCTGTGAGGCTGTGGGTGCTTGCTGTCCAATGCTAATGGTCTGAGTTTGACTCTGCTGTGGGGCAAACGGTGTCATCACCTGACCCATAAACATGGTGGTCGGCACCATGACGGCGCCACACGCCATGGGCCCCGTCACCAACTTGGTGAGGAGCTGAGGGGCTGCTGGGAATCTGGAGAGAAGAGGAGGGGGTGAGAGGAAGGGGGGGGACTTTATACTCAAAATAGTACAGCTGAACGTGACAGACGAAGAGCCTTAGATACCGGGGCAGGGTGAAGGATTAAAATGCTGCTGCACTGCTCTCTTTATGTAGAGACGAAGCTGAGGTTTACTCACACTGGTGTGTAATCTTTGGTAATGTAGGAAAGCTCACGGAAGCGAAGCTAAACTAAGATGTCGAAGAAAATTCAGAACTCTGATCAAAACTACATCGTGAACTCTGAGGATCTGACGTGAATTACAAGAGTCGATATGCAGGATTTCCTTTAACGGTGCACTGTTTGTGTTCCGAGTTCATTTCATTTTCTACCGCTTATCCGAACTATCTCGGGTCACGGGGAGCCTGTGCCTATCTCAGGCGTCATCGGGCATCGAGGCAGGATTCACCCTGGACGGAGTGCCAACCCATCACAGGGCACACACACACTCTCATTCAGAAACACACACACATACTACGGACAATTTTCCAGAGATGCCAATCAACCTACCATGCATGTCTTTGGACCGGGGGAGGAAACCGGAGTACCCGGAGGAAACCCCTGAGGCATGGGGAGAACATGCAAACTCCACACACACACACAAGGTGGAGGCAGGAATCGAACCCCCAACCCTGGAGGTACGAGACAAACGTGCTAACCACTAAGCCATGAAGCATGATGGATGAAACCGTGTTTGGATAAATTTCGAAATGTAATCTAATCCAATAAAGCATCTTGAAATATTAGCGCTTTCTCAGATGGACGAGCCGATGATGAAGATATTACACCATAATGTACACCATGTTATTATAATATAAAGTACAATACGGTAAAACATGTGTAAAATAGTCAATCTAAAGAGTAAAGAGTTACCGTAGCTGGCGGTCCTGAGAGAAGGTGGCCACGGCGGTCCCACTCGAGCTGTTCTGGGCTAAACTGGTGGAGATCTGCACCACGTTGGCTTGACCAGGCTGCGAAATCATCATGGTGTTGTAGAGAGATGCAGGCAGGGCTCCCTGAGGAGACTGCAGGGTGTGGGACGGCCTCTGGGACTGGAGCAGATACACACACACACACACACACACACACACCAGAGTACAATTTATCATCTTATCCATTGTTTTATCATCTTATGCATCAATTAACCTTCTTCAGGTTACTTGTAATCATCTGGGACTGGAGCAGAGATTCTCTCTCTCACACACACACACACACACACACACACACACACACACACACACACACACAAGAGTACATTTTATCATCTTATCCATCCATTAACCTTCTTCAGGTTACTTGTAATCACTGTACACTGACTCGGCTTGCCCTTTATATCTGATCCTTCTATAAATGATTGTACAATATAATAGATTATTGATTATGTTTAATCGCATTTTATTGGTGACCAGCTGCTGCAGTGAGAAACAAGACTAGCCAATCAGATTCATCCTTTTTTTTTTTTTTTCAGGTCTCTGTCAAATCTGACATCTACATAACATCTACTGACATCTACTATGCAGCAATTTACATTATATTTCATGGTAATCTTATTAATATGGTTTAAACTGGACGACAGAAGACCGTGATTATAGTATCGAAACGATTAAATAAGTCATTTGTGTCATTTCAGCTTCTACTGTCTGGCGTTCACATAGCGGATTAAGCACACTGAGGTCATCAGCATCACTGTACAGTGAACAACTTCTAACTTCTTGCACAGTAAAGCACTTTACATGTTTGTGTTCATTAATGTGACCTTTCTGACAGAACACACACGACTTCAGCCCTGTGCATGTGTCTGAAATAGATTGCAGGTGA